>NC_133526.1:169689226-169989226 GCF_048544455.1 Silene latifolia
TAAGCTGACCACTTACTCTCAAAATAAGTAACGAGGTCATGCCCCAACTTGGATATAAACCCACCAAGTCAGGAACACAGAGGCTATTAAGCAGTGAACATACACTCGTCAAAGACTATAATGGCCTATCTATGATGAAGGCCGAAATACTCACCTAGGACCTAGTCCCAGCTAGTCCCAGCTTGAATACTTTAGCCCACACCACACAAGACAAGTAGGATACCCAATTAACCATAAGAGGGGCAAAGAGTCCAACTTACCAACATAAATGCTAACATTCTATCATGTGAAAAGCTATATAAATGTCTATTCAATGAGACAATCCAACAATATCTACAATATCAATAATAATCCAAATTCCAGCTAACCGTTAATCTCATAATTTATGAGAACAAGCTAAAATGGCAACAAGGCAAGAAGACTCAAGTATAAGGCAACCAATTCATCCAACAACCAACATGTGAAATGATAATTACAAATATCAAGGCATAACATAAAATTTCCAATAACAACCAATCTCACCTCAAAGACAAACCCTCGACCCGAGTCCCGCGACGGGTCATCGGTCAAATCGAAATTTGGTTTAAACCTAGTTTGACCAAACTCGTTCGGTCAATCGGCCCACTCGTAGTCTTGTCCTACTTTGGCCCAAATCACAAAATTTATCGCAATATTATTCTCATGCTATTTCCAATTTCTATCATGTGAAATACGAAAGTAAAACATTATCAATCACCTAAACACTTATCAAACAACAAACACAACATCAACTACTAATGTGACATTAATTCGTCGAGTAACTCGGAATAGTTACCTTACGCTAGCAAAGAGACAAGTAAGAACTTGAGAAAGCTTCTAAAACCCAAAATTACTCTTCATCTTCAACCACATATGAGCCACCTAAAATAATTATGTGAAAGGACGATATTAACGAATTATCTTTATATAAAATATGAGACGGAAATTAATTTAATTATATTTTAAATAAACCAAACTAGCGTCAAAACAATTTATGGACACGGCTCAAAAGTTATTATGACAACCTCAAACTCGGCCTAACCACCAACTACACATGGCCTCAAACTCGTGACTTAGCTAGGCCACTGCCTAGGCCACGGCCATCAAACTCGCCTAAAAGCAAGCCATAAGGAGTCCGACACGACCACCACCCGACTACCCATAGCCACCCTTCACCCTACTTCATAACCTGACCCAAAAATCAGTCCAAAACAGAACCCAAAAGATGCCTAAGTTCGACCCCAACTCCAGTCCTCAAATGCAAAGTGAAAACCCACGATGACAGCTCTCGTCCCTGCCCAAAACAGTACCAATCGTCCCCTTAAGACTCCATTCTCGCGCCTAAAAACAGTCCTAGCTGAGCCAACTAAGTCAGCATTTAAAACGGTTTTAGAGCGGAAATCCACAAGTATAAAGCAACTCAAAAACAGACCTTAAAGACTACAAAAATCGCCCCAACACAGAGTCCAAATTAGTCCAAAACAATCCCTACATGTCAGTATACACCGTCTCAACTATAAAACACACCAATTATCACCCAAAACAATCCATACATGTCAGCATACACCGTCTTAAATATACCACTTACTAGCTAGCATCCCAAATGATCCCTAGAGGTCAGTATACACCATCTCAACTATCTCCACATATCAAGATACACCGTCTCAACTATACAACCGACTAATTAACATCCATAAGGATCCCTATATATAATTATACACCGTCTCAATTATAAAACAGACTAACTTGACATTCGAAATAAACATATTTTACAAGTAATATCGAGTAATCCATAATTGTTACCTTTTTCCGATTGAACTAATCATTTATGACTAACAAATCTTCTACAAGACCGTCTATTTTAGTACATACAACCGTCTTATAAAAAATAAAGCTGAAAATATAATTGGGTTTGTAAAAATACATGACGAAAATGAATTTTACTTACAACGGATTGACGAGAACGACGAGAGGAGCGCTATGGAACAAAAATCATTGATAACGGATGACAAACGGAGTGGCAGGATCAATTTAAAATCTGATAAAAATTAAAACAGAACGAAAAGAAGAAAAAGGAAGGGAGAAGAAGAATGATGCGTGAGAAATGAGGGAGCAGCTTGCCTGCCTGCTATTTATTATACGTACATTTCTTCGTCGTTAAGAAACTTCGATAGTTATTAAAACCGTTTCGAGTTAAATTTAACCGATTTAAGTAAAAGTTTCAGTAATAAAACGGAATCAATAATAAATAAATTTAATGAGTGAAAATAAAATAAACTCAGCTAGTTAACGTAAATAATAAGAAATCGGCTTGAAACGGAATTATTAGCGATTTTTACGAAACTAACGGATATTAATAAAAATTGCTAATTTAGTGAAATAAGCTCAAAATAGCTAATTGGACGGTTTTGTTCCCAAAATCCATCTCGGGTTCACTTAAAACAACTTTCATAAGGACTCGTAAAGAAACGGAAATTATTAAATAAATAAACTCGAACTAATTTCAATAAACTCGAACTAACTTTAAATAAACTTATTAATGATTATTAAAATTAACGTATCGAATTATGATGAAATTAATTAATTAGCTAAGCATAAATATATAAATCGTTAAATGATGTAATTAAATTCAAAATAGCAATTAAAAGAATTTTATCCAACTTAATAAAATACGGGGTGTTACAATGCGGGACTATCAAAAAGTTGTCTTTGATGACATTTTACGTTCTTCTTCCTTTTTTAAGAGTGTCGAATGGTCGTTTACTAATAGAAACAATATCAAAGTCGCACATGAGCTTGCTCATATTAGGCCGTGGTGTCTTAGTAGGAGATGTTGGTCTGTTAGTTTACCTTTGAACGTTGAATGTTGTGCTTCGATTGATCGTTCATTAATGCATTAGTACCCTTACAGGTTTCTTTTAAAAAAAGGTGTCTAAACATAATTAGTTGAAAAATGAGATATCGTGAGGTAGCCACCTGTTGGTACTTAAATTCAGCGTCATTTGTGTTATTATAGTAAATTACAAAATTAGTATTTTCGTCTTCTCTCCAAAAATTAAAATTTCAAACTAATTAGTAGAGAAAGGGTACATTAGGAACTTAGTTGCATAATTATATTTAATTATAATTATCAGTAAAGCCATATATATATATATATGATTTAATTATAATATAATAGATGTTGATCATGTTTAAGATGGTTGTAAACATGAGACGGGTCACGCATTGATGCTAATGATTCCAAGGAGTTAGAGTGGTTGGAAAGGGATGTGAGGAACGTTGTGAAAAATGGGTGTAATTATGTGAAGTCGGCCTACTAGTGTAGACACCTCGTTTCTGCACCTCCTGCCAAACACCCAGTGATGATTGGGCCGCATGTTTAGCATATGTCGCGATTTTATGATGATTCATAAATCGGTTAATAAAAGGTAACTCATACACTTGTGTCTAACTCATGGTCATCATCAAGGTGTCACTACGGTTGTTTTAGCAGTAATTAGAGTTCATTTGGAGTCCGGGTTAAAAAACCGTCTTCATTTCCTAAAACCGTCCAATCTCGAGTCAAAGCAATGGGCTTGTCTACCTAAGGTTAGGATGTCATAAAATGTCATGGGTATATCTCACTTTGAGTCCCATGTCACTTCTTTGGGCTAAACTTAAAGTTTACATTACAAAATGTGCATTTCATTTAGCTAAAATGATAACCCGACCTTTAAACACGTTTTACGAGGTGATAACAACCTTTTTGGGTCAGGCCTATTTCACAGAAAGTTCTAGATCTTTCTTTTAACTTAACGCCACAGAAATCACCTTATTCCGAGTCTTGTAGAGAAAGTTATGCCTAAAATACGACAGGCTGTCAAACGCGTTTTCTACGCGCAGAAGGAACCTACTCGGGAAAGGACGCAGTGAGTGCTGCGCCTCTTCCAAGGGACGCAACACCTACTGCGCCTTTTCTCAAGGTTTTCTTTTTGTCCAAGTTTCCGTAATTCAACTACGTCGGTTGTTTCCGGATCTTTCCTTCCGTAACCCTAATTCCTCCGTGTGATTAGTATAAATAGGGACCTTCGTTCCTCATATTTCTCACGCGAGTGTCCACCCTTCTCTTCTCCCTTTGCATTCTAAGACCGTGCTCTTGCTTATTGACGTCTACGTGCTTGAAATTTCGACCACGTAAGCTCGGATCCTTCCGAGTACCAGTCTCGTTAATGCATCACCGACCAATTTGACCACTACACCATAATTATTCAATAATTCAATTTGTTTTTCAATCCTTTTTCAAGGGCACTTTCATATTTGCATAGATCGAGTCGAGTTACCACTAAAAACAGATTTAGTTAAATCTCGCGACGCTAACATGTTTAAAACGATCGACGTTGCATTGCATGTATATAATCGACAACATATCAAGTATAGATGACTTCCCTAATCATTAGTAGAGGCCGCTATCGAGGCGGGCGGGATTAGGTGTTCGATCAAAAGAGTTTCCTAATACGTACCCTCACCCCTTACTCCAGATCTCTGTGAACATCCGTATTCATTGGCATCCACGAGAGTCATTCTAGACATAGAATGCTAAGGGTAACGAGATGTCACTACTTTGTGTCTTGACATGACACGAGGTATTCGAACGGTTTCCAATTTTTCAATTTTGAGGGGACCCTTTTGAATGATCAACCAACATTCATAGTCCGCACTTTTAACATAATGCTCCATGCGATGTTTCCACCAGGCATAGTTTTCTCCCTTGAAAATGGGATACTGTGTGTGTTTTGAATCGTCCATAACTATAGGATCAACTTTTTGGATTTAACCAATATCAAGAGCACGAGTCTCGGATACCAATTGAAGAGTTAAGAACGATAAACACCTAAGAGGGGGAGGGGATGAATTAGGTTTACCTCTTAAAAATTTTATCCTTAACTTAGTTAATTTATTAACTTAAGTAAAGAATATTGAAGTAACAAGACTTGAGAAACTTATTTGAATGTAAGTTCACAAGAAGGTACATCGGTTTTATGTCACAGTATAGGTGACTGTGACACGGAACTTGACTAGGTACAAGCGAGAAATAGCAGAGTGAAAGAACGTATAAGTAAATGAACAAACAAACAACATTTTAAAAATTGGTCCAACCTCTACTCCGAGGCCTACGTCCAACCGTTATTTTATTGCTTGTTTAGAAATTTACTAAAACTTACTAAACCCCTTACAATGAAAATAACTCGCCAACCTACTCCGGTTGCACTCAAACTTAAAGCTACTCCACTTCAAGAGTTTATGGGTTCTATCTCAAGGTGTTATAGAATCTTGAATCTCAAGAGTTCACTAATGAACATGGAGATCACAATTAAGATCTAACACGAGAATCATGGAACAAACTTATTATGTCACAGTACAACGAACTGATACTTGGAGGTTTACAGCTTTTTGAAAATAAATGAAGACTTTAAAATCTGAAAAATATTTTGCAAACACTTGAAGAACAAAGCTTTAAATTCACAAATGATTTGTAATGTTTTACAATAAATGTTTTGGAAAGTCTTAGGAAATAAATGAGACTAAGACACTCTATTTATAGTGAATTTGATCTCAAGTAAGTACAACTTAGGAAATTAAATCCAATATAAAATTAGTAACTTTGAGTGATGGTAAGTATTAGTTATTGAAAAATCAGAAAACTTAAGCTAAAACACTTAACATGTGACCTTTTACAAAAATGGCAAAAAACTTTTCGAGCTTTAAAAGTTTGACAAATCCAACTTACCATTTATGTAAAAGGTGTTTGCACAAATCTAGAGGTTTATTCAAGTGGATTTGTGACTCAAAAATTTTAGATTGTTTTCAAGTTTTTGAAGATTCAAATGTTTAAGGTTTGAATTTTGCAAAGTTTTAATACTTAAAACATTTCAGTGAAAACATCCTCCATACGGTAGTATCAGAAATCACAGTACTGTTGCATGGTTTTGCCATAACTCAACTTGAATGAGAATGTTACACTTACTCTTACATTTTTCGACTAAGGAAGGCTAGGATAATATCATTGTCTTGACTTTCTTGATTATCTTGATCATCTTGAGTCATCGTTTAAAGCACATTTGATTGCTTCAATCACTAATCATTTTCAACTAAAAGCAAACAATCAAATAATAAGGAGATTTGCCATCATCAACTCAATGTGTTTTAACACATCTGTAGCCTGACAATGTCGAAAAGTCATAGCTACGACTTTATAATCATTACTGCAACGCGCAAACCTAAATGTATACACGACCGACCCAAAGGAGGACAATGGAGAAAGGGGAATTCGCAACGACTTTCTAATACAGGGGTTCCACAGCATCAACGGTTCTTTTTTACCGGGACTTATTAAGGCGCCAATAAACAGCAACTCATTACAGCTCCCTATTAGAAAATACCTTAGCGAACTCTTAAAAATGTGAGCGTCAGCGTGACGAACTGTCAACAAGCATCCTTTCGCCCCATTCTGACCCGACCCCTCGAGGGCTAGTAATAGTTTCCTACTGACGGAATTGATTTTGCAAAGATTACGATACTGGGTAACAAAATCAGGATTCTCAATAATAGCGCACCAAGATTTACATACGCACCTGAATCTCAACACGGTTTTGGCTGGTAAGTTAGCGAGAATTTGGGTGCAAAGTTCAGGTGGTAGGTACTTGAATTCGGAAATACGGATCGAATTTGATGAAGATTTCGTCTTCTTTCTGCTCTTCAGTTTCTGCATTTTTCTGGAGAATCAAATCAGAAGAGAAAAGAGGGGTTCTTGATTCTTCACACTGGAAATTAAAAGTTGAAGGCGGTTCAACACCAATTTTATTTTTAATTTGTTTTTTTCTGCCAACACTCTGCCTAAATTGGTCGTTTTTGCGAAAAATAACTTGAAATCTTATTTATTTTTTATTGTTATTCAACTATTTTCTCAGGTTCTCGATAAAAATGACGTTAACTTATAGAGACCTTACGTTTAGCGATCGGAAAATGAGATAGTGTCATTGGGTTGGTACCTTGTTTTAAAAATCTATGTTAATTAGACAATGTTTTTATCATTTTCAAATATTTAATCAAATTAGTTATTAAAGTGCAAAACTCGAAGACTACGCTCAATCGCTCATAGATGAATTGACATTAGATCCGGTAAAACTGACCCGATTCGGATTACTCGACCAACACCCGAATTGAGGACTCAAATTGACTCCAAACCCGAGTTGTCTGATACTAATTCTTTTATTATCGCATACTCAGCAGCATATTAAGACGTGTCGCGTTCGTGTTATATGTAAACGGGTCACGATCCTTTAACTTAACCCAACCCAGATAAATTTCGTATCGTTTGCATAATAAATATCAGAGCTTGATATGGAAAAAATTGACCCAACTCAAAAGCTCTTGATCCGAAACTCGAACTTGAATTAACCTCACCTTATGAAGTTCATGTTAACTATGGCGATAATTTGACAATGAATTTATCAAAAATATATACCCAAACGTTTACTGTTGCAAATAGATCATTATCCCTAAATAAATTTAAAATAACAGGACCAAAAACGACTTGAACCTGAAATAATCCGACTTGACACAAAACCTTGCAATTCCGAATTGACATGATCCATACCTGACCTGATTCTCCCATAGGTCTAGGCTCACCCTACAGCCCTCTCTTTCTAGTCCTGTTGTCACCCTACAACCCTCTTTTTCTAGTCCTGTTGTCATGTCATTTCAATGTTTGGAAATTGGAAGTGTAAATATATCTATCTATGTGATAAAAACTGAATTTCACCATAATGATTATATTTCATCATATTTTTTGCCAAATAAATGCAAATATTTTGACAAACAATGGTAAAAGTTGCTATTACATTAAAATAGTTGATAAAAAATGTTTACTTATTTGGAAAAAAAATTCCCGTTAAATAAAAAATATTTGTAATATTTCCGGTTAAATTATCCTTGGAAAACGTTTTTTACCAATTTGTTATTTATCATCCACTTTTTTTTACCAATTTTTCACTTTGCTTAGTTTTTTTTTTTTACCAATTTGTCACTTATCCCCTTTTTTTTTACCAATTTGGTCATTTGGCCTAATTTCACCTCACTACTGAAGGCTAGGGCTATGTTTGGCAATACATTTCAGGTACCTGATTTGACCACGCAACCTGATTTGACTAATATTTCAGGTAGTTGTTTTACCTAGTGTTGTTTGGTAAAGTCATTTCAGGTACCTGAAATGACTTTTGTACCTGAAATGAAAAGCTACTTCAGGTAGCTTTTTAAAGTTCCAGGTAGCTGAAATGTTCTACTTTACATATTTACCCTTTATTTAAATTAATTTATTATAATTATTAATGTCCTTTTATGTCATTTTACAAAAAATTAGTTACCTTTTCAGTTAGTTTACCAAACACTTTACAATTAATCAGCTACCTTATCAGTTTCCAATTTTCAGCTAGCTTTTCAGGTACCTTTTTAATTTCAGTCACCTTATCAGGTTTCAGGTACCTTTTCAGGTACCTTTTCAGTCAGTTTTACCAAATAGAGCCTAGATACCAGCTCGATAATAGGTTGTTGGAGGCGTTTCTATTGGTCAGATGTGATTTTAGGATTTTATGTAATAAGGTGCGTAAAATTTTCTAACAATGAAAATATCGAGTTTTATGAATAAAATTTTGTTTAGTTGGACAAAATGTATGATGATATGGTATTGGATAAAAATTATTCAATACAAAATTGAACCCATGACCTCTAACTAAAAAGTAGTCTTAACCACCACTAGACCCACATAATTTATATGCTCCAACACTAAGCAAAATTGTAATTATTTTCGGGAAAAGGGGTGCAGATGAACCCCCTGCGCGGCTGCACCCCCATGAGAAATGCCTCTGCTATTGGTTACCATCCATCGTTTGTATGACGGAGCTAAACGGAGGCTAAATGGGTGCTGAAGAAAGGTTGTAAATAGATGATGTGAAATGTATTCCTATTGGCATCAGCGGTGGGGATGACAAATTAATATGGCATTACGAGAAAAACGTGGGATTAAAGGGACATGAAGCTGCAGCCTTGAGGGAGTATAGGCAAGGCTGGATTACTGTGCCATAAGCTATGGGGTTAACATCCCAAAAATAGTCCAGGACAGCTATTCGACTTGCTGTAGGTGCAAAATATATGGCTATTGAGGATGAGTGCCATGCTTATTGAACTGGCAATTCCGATAAAGCCTATTGAGGTGGGTGTTTTAGCACGTGCAGTGGCACATATGCGACATTGTTGGGCTTTGGAGTTGGTGGAAACAAAATCGGAAGTTGAGGGGGTAATCATACATTCATACAGTAAGTCGTCACAAATTGAAACAAAACAGTAATCCTATTCCTAAGCAAGCACATAATTAAAAGATTGGGGATGAAACATCCTTCAATTTGGATTAGTTGATCATTTACTAGCGCATTCAACAATTGATCATAGTTATACAGTATATCGGACAAACAAAATCAAAAGAAAACGCAGAACACTACTACATACATATCCACAAACTGCAGAACCACATTTAAGAGCAATTCATCAGATCAGTATCAACAATATTGAAAACACTATTTCAAGTATAGACAATTACCAGGATCGATTGAGAATGTTAAGAATCAAGAAGTGCAGCAACTTCCCAAATTCAGCCATAAAAGACAGTAGTATTCTCTTGTTCAAAGAGCAAGTGACTGTAGATCTTCAGCTCCGTAACCTTTGCACAACACCAAGCCCTCCATATACATTCGCAAATCCACATAATGCTTCATAGATTTTCCAAGCTCATGTATTTGACAGCTAGAAATGTTGTACGAGTTCTTACGGTAAACAAAACGGCCACCATCATCACTCTCATAGTAGAACAGCGGCAAAAATGGGGCAAACTTAAACAAATCAAAACCATCAGAACTTGAAAGTCCGGAGAACCTTTGGGTCCACACCCCGTTTCTGCTGTCCCCTTCCAGTGCCCAAATGCTGGATTTTACAGAAGAAATACAGAAAACCGCTAGTGACTCCCTAAGACGAAAAGGTAGTCTTACGGCTCCCTTATCGTCTGAAGCAAATGGCAATTCCATGTAGTTGAATTTTTCCAAATCAAAGTCAAGAATAACGAGATGAGTTGAACGATCAGCAGGGTTACCATTCCGATTTGGGTCATAACTAATCCAATATAGTGCTCCTTGAAAGTTAAAACCCGTTTGGGGACAAAAATATTGCGATAACATACGGCTAAAGTACAGATAAGACATATTGAAGCCATCATTTCTGAGAGACCATTGTTGGTCACTAAGCGTATAAACTGCAAAACACACATTCGCCTGCCTCCATTGTGATGACATAGCAACGACTTTATAATCGTTACTGTTAGGTGCAAACCCAAATGCATACACGACTTTGTCGTCACAGGACGACAATATTGGAGGAAGGGGAATTGACAACGACTTTCTAATACAAGGGTTCCACAGCATCAATGGGTTTCGATCTCCAAGACCAGTTAAGCCGCGAATTAACAGCAACTCGTTACAGCTCCCATTTAGATCATACCTTTGCAAAGTCTTTAAAATCTGATCAGTTTTACGAAGAGCATCAGCACGGCGAACTGTCAACAAGCATCCGTACATCCCAAACCGACCCAACCACTCGAAGGATAGCAACAATTTACTACTGACGGAATTGATTTTGCAAAGTTTACGATGCTGGGTAATGAAATCAGAATTATCAATAATGTCGCACCAAGATTTACATACGCACCTGAATCTTAACACGGTTTTGGCTGGTAAATTTGCGAGAATTTGGGTATAAAGATCAGGTGGTATGTATCTGTATTCGGAAATAAGGGTGGAATTTGATGAAGATTTAGTCTTCTTTCTACTCTTCATTTTCTGCATTTTCTTGGAGAATCAAACAAGCAGTGATTACAGAAATGAGGGGTTCTTGATTGATTTTCACTCCGAAAATTAAAAGTTCAAGGCCTATGTTGGTTCAATACCAACTTGTATTTTTTTTTTTTTCTCCAACTATTTTTTCTTCTTGTCGATAAAAAAAAAAGACGTTAACTTATTGAGATCTGGTATTTAGCAATTGGAAAATAATATAGGGCCACTCGGTATTACACATTTGTTAAGAGACGTGTTTTGTGGAAATTGTAATTGTGTGGGTACTTGGCAGCGGTGGTGGTGATGTCAGGAGGTGGGTCGTTGTGGTGGTGATTAGGTGTTAGTGATGGAAGTGAGAGTTTAAGGATTAATGTTGTGGGGAAATGGTGGTGGTGATGGGTAAGTTAGTAAGGCTAAATTCGTCTTTTATGTTTTTATTTGAGATATAACTTATTAAATTAGTTTTTTATTTATTGAAATATTTTTATATTGTAGAGATGATTAAAGTGAGTATCTCACAATGTTTTACATTTACGTAAAAAAACATTTTGAGAAAGTTATGAAACTTAGACAATCAAATCCATTATGAAAAATATAATTGGAAGAGTCATTGTATTTATTTGAAACGAAACATAAAGAAAACTACTAAGCGAGAAATTGAATACATATGAGATTTTAATAGGTTTAAATAGTGTGATAACACGTATGTGTACGAGTATTTATGTACGCAGTGATCGCGAGTGCATTTGGATAATCAAATAAAAGTAATGATTATCAAGTAATATAGTTTTATAAACGACATAAAAATGTAGAAAACACGTTACATTTTTCTTTAATACCTTCAATTAAATATATATACGTCAAGTATAAAATATTGATTATGACTAACTAAATACTACCTTTAGTTAAATATTTTGAAGTTAAACCTCAAAAAATAATATATGAGAAAGTTCAACTTATTTTATTTACATATACTCTCTTAAATATCATTATATATAGTTGTTTAAAAAACCAAAAAGGTGCAAATTCTAATTGATATGTACAGTATGACACATAGCACATTTAAGACCCAATTAAAATGTTTGAATAAGTTGAGCTTGGACCCTATATGTTTGATACATAAATATGACACGTTATACATAAAAAATTAAAAATTATATAAAATTATAACCACATCATTTAAAACCAATATTAATTTATTTGAAGTGTAACATATCGTGAAATGATATAATTTGAGAATGTAATGTTGATTGTTGTATTATTCGAACAAATTTTATTTTAATTAATATGATATTTAAGCAGTCACAAATTTACTTATAAAATATTGATCATATATAATTAATTATCATTTATTAGTTTTAATTAAAATTGTATGTATTTTATTTTAAAACATCGAAGTTAAACCTTAAAAAATAAATTCGAGAAAAATTAATTTATTTTTATTTTATTTATAAGTAAAAATATTAAAGGTCATATATAAATTATATTATTTTTCTTCAATTATTATAATAAAATTTTAAGGGATTACAAACCTTAACCCAAACTTGTTAATTTTGTGTTGAGTTCGTGACACTTTCTTAGATCGTGTCATTGTTTAGAAGCTGTAATTTAGAAGGTATGGAAGTGAAGGAACTACCTAGCAACGGTGGAGTACTTGATTCGGAACTTAAAATATGGAAAGTACTAATCTGATTGAAATTTGAAACTCGAATAAATTGGATGAAGCCAACTAGCAAGACACGTTTTCTTTCCCCAATTAAGTTCCAGTTTTAGGAAAGTTTTACGCCGACATATACACCCTTATCACTTTATATATGTTGGAAAGGTAATTCGTAACAATGGAAATCCGACAGAAAAATAAGGGAAAGATGAAACAGAAAAAATACTTATCGTAAGAGATATGCAGTGCCGTGGAATAAAGCCACTGACTTGAAAACTATTACGGCACGACCGCGGTGGATATCGTCTCTCGCCGGTAGTTCCCCAAGGTTAACACTGCAGCCTTCGAACCGCACCACTGAAGTAAGAAGACTTTGGAACGGAACATAAACTATACCCAGAACATTTTCAGAGAGAAATAGAAGAAAAGAAAGGAATTGTTTGTATTTCTGTATGTAAAATGAGGAGGTAAACTGCTCTATTTATAGTCGAAAATAGAGCAGTTAGGAGCCAAAAAACGCTCCAGTCAAACACAATTAAGGCGTAATAATCGCCCTTAATTGCAGCAATTAACAGACATATTTGACTGACTGCTAATACTCCTATATACACTGAATGTGGACAAGCCCACATCACACAAGACCAAAAAGGTAAAAGAGGGCCTTTGGCCCTCTACCCGAGCCCGAGCCGAGCCAGGCCGGGCGCGCGTGTGTGTGTTTGGACCCAAACCCACAGGCCCAACACTCACCACAAAAGCCTCCTTAAACCAATCTCTTGCTCCATCAAGTGAAGGAAGCCTTATAAACATCAAAACATTGATGTTCCCCACCAATGTGGGATAAAAGGCAAAGAGAGGAAAGTTGCTTTTCAAGACAACACTCCAACAATCCCCCACTGATGGCGAAGAAAAGAAAAAATTCTGGGTAAGGAAGGATTGGATACTTAAACGTTCAATGTCTTTCGACTTGAATTGACGTTTTAGTGAAATGAGGCAACAACTTACTATTAACAAGTGAATATCTTTCGATTTGAATTCCTTGTTTGGACTTCGGTTCAGACCCCCACAACACATATCATACCTTTAAAGACTGTTTGTTCCGCAAATTCAAAGTACAACGCTTTTAAAGCCATGCGTTTACCCTGGTTTAGGTGAGTGCTCTAGTAAGAAATTTCATATTTCTCACATAGATGGTGGCTGAACCATCACACCCCATAGGTAGCTCAAGTGCTTCTCATTAGCACTTCTCATAAGAGCTATTAAGGACAAAGTCCAACCTCTATAGAAACACAATCCATCAAGTGCGTCTCAAAAGCACCACCAGAATTGGCTATGGATATCAAATGCCATAGGAATGAGCTATGGAGTCCATCAAGTATCACACTCAAACTTGATTCAAGGACTTAAGCCTCATTCCCCTCGACATATCAAGGACTACTCTCCTTGTTAACCCCTTAGTAAGGGGATCAACAAGATTACGTTCGGACTTCACATAGTCCAAAGCAATCACCCCATTTTTCAGGAGTTGTTTTACCACACCGTGCCTGATCCGAATATGTCGTTTCTTACCATTGTAGACATTATTCTTAGCAACAACGATAGTCGCTTTACAATCACGAGAGAAGGGAGACTGGTGCAACCTGCCCCCCCAAAGGCACGTCTGCTAGTAAGTTCCTCAACCAATCTGCTTCTTGACCTGCCAACTCAAGAGCAATGAACTCGGATTTCATGGTGGAGCTAGCTATAGAAGTCTGTTTTGCAGACTTCCACGATATAGCTCCTCCACCCAAGGTGAACACATAACCACTAGTGGAATGAATTTCATCATTACCTGCAACCCAATTTGCATCACAGTATCCTTCTAACACAGCAGGAAATTTACCATAATGCAAACACAAATAAATTGTTCCTTTTAGGTATTTAAATAAACGACGAAGAGCATTCCAATGCTCGGCACTGGGGTTATGTGTATATCGACTCAGCCTACTAACAACATAAGCAATGTCTGGCCGAGTACAGTTCATGAGGAACATCACACTTCCTATAATTCTAGCATATTCTTCTTGTGAGACACTATCACCCAAGTTCTTACACAAAGATATACTAGCATCATAAGGAGTTCTAGCAGGTGTGACATCAAAACTATTAAATTTCTTCAACACTTTTTCAACATAATGTGATTGACTAAGGGATATACCACTTGGGGTTTTCATAACTCTAACTCCAAGGATAACATCAGCTTCTCCTAAGTCTTTCATCTCAAAACGTGATGACAAAAATGTTGGAGCTTGTGTCCTCCACAAATTAGTGTGATAACATTTGTAAATCTCTTACAGGTTCACAAGGGTATACTTCGTATATTTAATCAGTTGATTAACGTTTACCTAATAACGGTTGGCTTGCTAGAAAGTTTGACGTTATTATCATACAGATGGCGGTGATCAACTGGTCCCTAAAGGTCACACCTATAAGATGTGTTTGAGAAATGTGGTTATAGAAATATAATCATATTGATGCCCAAAATGACTAAAAAGTTAGTCAATGTGTTGATGAGATAATTATTTAATAAAATTAAATAATATTAAGTTGAGACGAATTAACTGTCAATTCGTAAATTAAATATAATAAGTTATATTTAATTAAATATATATAATGTTAGCTTGGACGAATTAATCTGTTAATTCGTAATTAAATATAATCAGTTGTATTTAATATCAACAAGTTGAATGTGTCATAGTGGTAATAGTGAGGGTACACAAGCCAAGAGGTCATGGGTTCGTTCCTCACTAGATGACAATTTAACACACTTTATATATTTTTGGAAAGACCAAAAATAAGGAGAATTTTACTCCTTATTTCGGTTAGCTTGGACGAAAATTAGGAGATTTTTATCTTTCCTAATTGACTCCAAATTTCGGTCTGTATAAAAAGAAAGGTAGAGAATTATTTCTACCCTAATACTTTTTCTTGACCTAGCCTCTCTCTCTCATCACAAGAAACACAAAAACAACTAAATTTTACAGAAAATTTTAGATTGATTTCTAGCATAATCAAAGGGCATATCTCAGATCGTTTTGGGTGCAACTAATAGGCGAATATCAATTTTGATATTGTTCTTAGGCCATATTTGCTAGGACCGAAGGTTATTTCTGAATCTTTTGCTTTTGTTTATGTATTTTATTTTATGACCTTAGATCATCTTTATTAAATCATTATAATCCTTCTAGTTTAAGGGAAGTATACAGATTTATTTCCCACAAGTGGTATCAGAGCACTAGGCTACGATTTTAATTTTGATGATTTTCATAAAATTTGTATGTGAACAATAGGATTTTCGAAAAAAAAAATTAGGGTTTCGAATTTTTTTGTGGTTCGAAAATTTTTTGTGCCGTTTTTTTCCTTTCTGTTTGATGATATTTTTCCATTCTATTTTTCATATTATAGTTTATAATCAGTTAAAATTATCATATGAAGAATTGGTAGTTTTTGATTTAATGCAGATTAAGTTAAAATTAAATGGAATCGTCATGTTTATGATAAAAAGATTGTTTTTGCTATATAGTTTTTGGCATATAAATTGATCATGTTTATTATTTCATATGCTAATCATGTTCTAATAGTAAAGGTAAACAATTTAGTCATCAAATCTTGTTTTAGGGCATATTGCCGCAAAACGAAAAGAAAAAAAAAAGGGGGACGATTTTAGGGTTTGCCGAAAAAAAAAAAATTTGTTTTTGTTTTTGGTAAACCGAGAATGAGAAAAAAAAAAGGAAAGTTTTGTTTTCTTGTTTTTTTTGCCATATTGCCGAAAGAAAATTTATGGAAAGTTTTTTTTGGGTTTCCTAATTGCCGAATAGAAAGAAAACAAAAGGTATTTGGCTGTTTTTTTAATTTCGGCCGTGATATAAAAATTTTTAAAAAAAAAATTTGTTTTATTTTTTTGCCGAGAAAAAAAAAAGGGAATTTTGTTTTTTTTTTTTTTATTTTGGCCAATTAGTTATTGTGAATCGGTTCACAATTTAAAGATACCGAGTTATTTTAAAGAGGTTTAAAATTTAGACGGATAGAATTCATATTACAAGTTTAATATGGATTAATATGAAATTAATGTGATTAAATTGCAGAATTGTCACTTAATTTAACTTAAATAGGTGGTTTGGATAAATTAATCAACATAATTAATTTGTTGTATCATGTATGTTTAATTTATTTTAGTTGATGCTTTTAATTTTGTTGAATGAATCGAATGAATGAATTTTATTTACGTATTTAATTTTTCAATCGGTTGTAATTTGTAATACTTAGTGTGGCCTTAGTCAATTATGTTTTCGTAATGAAGGAAACATGATTTTTATGTAATTATGAGATCTCGAATCTCCTTTATTTTAGTTTTGGGTTTTGAAATTAGAATGTAATTAATAGGTCAGTTATGTAATTTTATTTATTGTAATTTCAAAGAAGACTAAAGATGAAGATTCAAGCTCGCTCCCGCTACATGGATCGAGATGGAACATCAAGACAAGCTTCTCGGGTCCAAGGATGGATTCCAAACTTGTATTTATTGTTCATTTTGATAGGATAGGCCACACTAGGACTTTTACTGTTTTTTTTACGTTTTTCATTTTATTGCTTTTCATTCACATGCTAGTAATTGCATCATATTCCGCCTAAAACCAAACCACCTACTACTAAAATGCATGAAAATTGACTCATATAGGTTGTATGTTAATTTTCATGGACATGCAGATGTCACGGTCTTTAAGCCATCACCTTAGTTTAAATCATTCTCGCATGCTAGATTATAGTTCACTTAAAATGAATTAAAAATAGTTGATGGGATCTTCCTCTAAAACGGAAATTGAGATTAGTCTTTATAAGGGCAAACATCTATGGGTCCCTTCTTCGTCGGTAGGCCTAATATGACCCCTTCTACGTTGGGTAAGTAGTTGTTTTGACTTAGTTTACCTCAACATCATAGTCCGAAGAGTTTCTCGTGATTATGATGGACTAAAGATAGAATTTACAGAAATTTATCGACCAGGAATTCTAACGGTAGAATTAGCTAACAGGTTAACTTATCAATTTACAGAGAATTGAGTCTTGGGGTCATTTATATAATTCTTGAGGGAGGTCAATTGTATAAATGTTTTTGAGTCTTCGCGTTATGACATTAGTTCATTAGACTTAAAATAAAAACGATGCATGCTTATTATTTTATTCTTCTTTCGCAGTGTAGAACACGCTTATTATCAATAATACTGTTACAACAAATGGCTGGAAATAACGCAATCCCAATGCCTAGTGCCACACTAGATCGTTCGTCTTGGCTTAAAATGTTCATGGACCAAATGAATCAGTCCACTCGACTGAAGAATGATGGGTCCAATTTTGCGGACTGGGGAGGCGGCACTACGGAATGTCTCACTGGCGACGGTAAGCTCAGGTATTTAACTGAGCCAATACCGGTCAACCCAGGCCCAAATGCAGGAGTTAACGAGTCACTCGCTTATAGTGATTTCGTTATGGAAGCGGGTGCGATAAAGAACGTACTCATCTTTGCAATGGAAACCAATTTGCAGAGACGCTTCATTGCCCAAGGTGCAAACAAGATTTTCACCACGCTCACTAACGAGTTCTCAAAGGCACCGAGAATCGTTACATATGAGCATACCTGTCGCTTCTTTGATGCGAAACTCCAGAAGGGCCAACCGGTTAGCCCACACATTCTTCACATGATTGAGAATGTCGAGAAGCTGGAGGCACTGAATTGTAAAATCAGTGAGAGCATTGTCATTGACCGAATGCTTCATTCTCTTCACGATGGTTTTGCCCTCTTCAGGGCGAACTACTACATGAATGACTTGAAAAAGAGTCCTCATGAGCTACACTCCCTTCTCGTACAGACCGAGAAGGATATGAAATTGAGTGGGAGCATGAAGCAGGATGTTCTCACAATTTACAACAAAGGTAAAGGTAAGAGCAAGGCTCATGGCGACCTAG
This sequence comes from Silene latifolia, assembly GCF_048544455.1. Classification (NCBI taxonomy): domain Eukaryota; kingdom Viridiplantae; phylum Streptophyta; class Magnoliopsida; order Caryophyllales; family Caryophyllaceae; genus Silene; species Silene latifolia. The sequence goes on from NC_133526.1 coordinate 169,707,815, forward strand.
CTGTAGGTAAGCCAAAGTTTAAAAAGCTAGGAAACGGTAAGAGTGCGCCTGGTGAGACTAGTGGCTCACAGGGCAAGACAAAGAGCAAGGGCGGTGATATAGAGTGCCACCATTGTCACAAGACTGGACATTGGAGGAGGAACTGTCCCGTCTACCGTGAGGACATCAAGGCAGGCCGTGTCGTTCCTGTTGGTATGTCATCTTATATTCATATGATTGAGATTAACCATGCAAGTTTCGGAACTTGGGTACTAGATACTGGTTGTGGTTCTCATCTGTGTAATCATTTGCAGGGCCTAAAGAACATCATACCTCTCGAAAAAGGTGATGTGGACCTGCGAGTCGGGAATGGAGCACGAGTTCTTTCTTTGCCTCGAAGGGAACATATGTAATCCAACTCCCTAGTGGTTTTGAGTTATCTTTAAATAACTGTTACTATGTACCCAGTTTATCTAAGAATATTATTTCTGTTTCCGTACTTGCTAAAGACGGTTTTACATTTTCAATAAAGGATAATAGTTGTATTTTCTCTTTTAATGAAATGATTTATGGCAAAGCAGTTTCCATGAATGGAATTTATATCTTTGATCAAACCACGGAAGTATTACACATGAATAATAAGAAATTAAAGGTTGGTGACAAAGATCAAACCTATCTATGGCATTGTTGAATGGGACACATAAATGAGAAACGCGTAAAGAAACTCGTCGATAATGGGACTATTCCCTCATTCGGATTTTCTGCATATGGCACGTGTGAATCATGTCTCATTGGCAAGATGACTCGAATTTCCTTCAAAGGTGTTGGAATGCGCGCTAGTGACCTATTAGGACTCATACATACGGACGTATGTGGACCTATGTCAATTACCGCTAGAGATGGCGATATTTTATCACTTTCACGGACGATTTGAGTAGATATGGATATGTCTACTTAATGAAGCATAAAAGTGAGTCCTTTGAGAAATTCAAGGAATACCAGAATAGGGTACAGAACCAAATGGGTAGAAAGATTAAAGCACTCCGTTCAGATCGGGGTGGCGAATATCTTTCAAATGAGTTTGATCAACACCTGAAAGACTGTGGAATCGCTCTACAGTTAACTCCACCTGGAACACCTCAATTAAATGGTTTGTCCGAACGGAGAAATCGAACCTTACTTGATATGGTTCGATCCATGATGAGTCACACAGTAGTGCCTGATTCATTATGGGGTTATGCTCTTTTTTCAGCTGCTCTTATACTTAACCGAAGTCCGTCTAAAGCTGTCGACAAGACTCCATATGAAATGTGTAAGGGAACAGTACCTAACTTGTCCTTTATTCGGGTTTGGGGCTGCGAGGCTTATGTCAAGTGGAGACACGAGGATAAGCTCGGCCCACGATCGGTCAAGACATACTTTATAGGTTATCCAAAAGTAACATTTGGTCATTACTTCTATTCTCCAACCGAACATCGAGTTTTTGTTGCGGCTAGTGTGGCGTTCTTAGAGAAAGAATTTCTCGAGAACAAGTCGAGTAATAGAACCTTCGAGCTGTCGGAGATTCCAGAACCAACAACCGAGGAACAGATGGAGGAAGCTGTACCTCTAACTGATAATACGGTTAATATTCCTGAGGAACCTAGGAGGTCGGGTAGAGACTCTCATCCTCCGGACAAATACATTGGTATGGTCGAGGAGAATGATGTTTTACTTCTAGAAAGTAATGAACCCGCAACCTATAAAGGTGCTATGGCCTGTTCCGACTCAAAGCTATGGCTCGAAGCCATGCAATCCGAGATGGACTCCATGTATGAGAATAGTGTATGAGATCTAGTTGATTTACCTAATAAGGTAAAACCTCTACAGTGCAAATGGCTTTACAAAATAAAGCGTTCTGTAGACGCGCAACCAGATATCTATAAGGCACGACTTGTGGCAAAAGGTTTCACTCAAGTGCAAGGATTGCATTATGATGAGATTTTTGCACCTGTAGTCATGCTACGTTCCATTCGGATAATCTTAGCGATTGCCGCATTTCATGATTATGAGATTTGGCAAATGGATGTAAAAACCGCCTTCTTAAACGATTATTTGGAGGAAGAGTTGTACATGGTGCAACCCGAAAGTTTCATAGATCCTAAACATCCTAAGAAAGTATGCAAGCTTAAGCGTTCCATTTATGGACTTAAGCAAGCTTCTCGGAGTTGGAATCATCGTTTCGACCAAGTGATAAAAGAGTATGGCTTCACTCGATCGGTCGAGGAACCATGCTTATATATCAAGTCGAGTGGGAGCAAGATTGTATTCTTGATATTGTATGTCGATGACATACTCTTGATTGGGAATGACATTCCTCTCCTATCTTCGGTTAAAGAATGGTTAAAGAACCATTTCCAGATGAAAGATCTGGGTGAGGCACAGCGTATATTGGGAATCCGTATCTACCGAGATAGATCACGACGGACGTTATCACTTAGTCAAGAGTCTTATTTGGATAAGGTTCTTGAGAGGTTCAGCATGACCAACTCCAAGAAGGGGAACCTTCCTATGACGACTGGGATGCAGTTGAGCAACTCTCAGTCACCCACGACGCCTGAAGGGATTTAGCGCATGAGTCGTGTTCCTTATGCATCTGCAATAGGATCGATCATGTATGCCATGATATGCACACGTCCAGACGTGGCATATGCATTGAGTATGACGAGTCGGTACTAAAAGACTCCAGGTGAAACACACTAGATAGCAGTCAAAAATATCCTCAAGTACCTACGGAGGACTAAGGATTGGGTATTGACTTATGGAGGCGATACCAAGCTATGCGCAACCGGTTACGCAGATGCTAGCTTCCAAACGGATCGAGATGATTCAAAATCTCAGTCCGGGTTCGTCTTCACTCTTAATGGTGCTGCGGTCAGCTGGAAGAGTTCCAAACAGAGTGTTGTAGCAGATTCTACCACTGAATCCGAGTACTATGCCGCTTCGGAGGCAGCAAAGGAAGCGATATGGATGCGTCAATTCTTACAAGGGCTTTCGGTAGTTCCTAGTTCGAATGACACGATCACCATCTATTGTGACAATAGAGGTGCCATCTTCCAGGCTTAGGAGCCAAAGTCTAGCAACAAATCTAGACATGTACTTCGGAAAGCTCACCTGATCCGTGACTACGTGGAGCAAGAAGAGATAGTGATTGACAAGATTGCGACGGATGATAACATCGCAGATCCCCTCACCAAACCGTTGAATTATGATAAGCATGTAGGGCATGTTAATTCCATGGGAATTAAACATGTTCCTAAGTTGTAGTACTTGATTATGGATTTGATACATTATCTTTTTCATATATTATTTATAACTTCATCGTTTTATATATATAATATTTTGTTTTTCATGTGGATTGTACTGACAACATTGAACGCCACAAAGTGAACTGAACTACATTATATTTGTTTTGGTCCGTAATCGCCAATGTGAGCTGATAACTCCGGCTATTATATTGTGCAGTCGATTGATGGTGGATTCAACGAGCCATAAGTCAAACGGTTGACTGATCGATCACAGATACGAGATTATGACGATACCTCGTAGGACAACTTTTTGTGACAACGTAATGGAGTCCTAAATGTTTAATAACATTCGGTGCCAAGTCGTGGATAGGACATCCATTGTGTTCCTAGAGTCGATTCTTTTGACTATCGACTGTCTCTTGAGATTAAGGCAGTTTTTGGGTGACTTTGGTTTCTTTCTCACGGTCTACTGAATGGGGGGCTAAGTAGATTTTTTCGGGTCATTTCATACTGCGCTTACATCTGCAGGATTCGAGTTGAGGAAAATATCCAACCCTTATCAGGTATAGTTATTTCTCAGGGCCACTCGAGGAGTTGTAACTGAAATGCATGGCCATGCTCGAATGTTGATTCGTTTATCAGTTAAGTTACTCTCTAGTCGGGGAAACCACTCTTGATATTGATCGCTTGTAAAATACGACCTTTGTGAATGCGGATTTGCAAATTGTTTTACATTGAGTGGGAGAAATTTTAGGATATGAGAATCGGTTATCGCACATACACTTGTGAGGACAAGTGGGAGTTTGTTGGAGCTTGTGTCCTCCACAAATTAGTGTGATAACATTTGTAAATCTCTTACAGGTTCACAAGGGTATACTTCGTATATTTAATCAGTTGATTAACGTTTACCTAATAACGGTTGACTTGCTATAAAGTTTGACGTTATTATCATACAGATGGCGGTGATCAACTGGTCCCTAAAGGCCACACCTATAGGATGTGTTTGAGAAATGTGGTTATAGAAATATAATCATATTGATGCCCAAAATGACTAAAAAGTTAGTCAATGTGTTGATGAGATAATTATTTAATAAAATTAAATAATATTAAGTTGAGACGAATTAACTGTCAATTCGTAAATTAAATATAATAAGTTATATTTAATTAAATATATATAATGTTAGCTTGGACGAATTAATCTGTTAATTCGTAATTAAATATAATCAGTTGTATTTAATATCAACAAGTTGAATGTGTCATAGTGGTAATAGTGAGGGTACACAAGCCAAGAGGTCATGGGTTCGATCCTCACTAGATGACAATTTAACACACTTTATATATTTTTGGAAAGACCAAAAATAAGGAGAATTTTACTCCTTATTTCGGTTAGCTTGGACGAAAATTAGGAGATTTTTATCTTTCCTAATTGACTCCAAATTTCGGTCTGTATAAAAAGAAAGGTAGAGAATTATTTCTACCCTAATACTTTTTCTTGACCTAGCCTCTCTCTCTCATCACAAGAAACACAAAAACAACTAAATTTTACAGAAAATTTTAGATTGATTTCTAGCATAATCAAAGGGCATATCTCAGATCGTTTTGGGTGCAACTAATAGGCGAATATCAATTTTGATATTGTTCTTAGGCCATATTTGCTAGGACCGAAGGTTATTTCTGAATCTTTTACTTTTGTTTATGTATTTTATTTTATGACCTTAGATCATCTTTATTAAATCGTTATAATCCTTCTAGTTTAAGGGAAGTATACAGATTTATTTCCCACAAAAAATTGTTTGGTTTTATTTACAACAAATAAATTATTACCAAGAATTAACATGTCATCAACATATAAGCATATAATCACACAATTTGATCCAAACATTTTAGAATAAACACACGAATCAGAATTGTTAGTTATATAGCCATCATCAATCAAAGTGTTGTGAAATTTCTCATACCACTGTGTAGGTGCTTGTTTAAGACCATATAGTGATTTTCTTAGTTTACACACTTTACTCTCTTGACCCTTTACCACAAACCCCTCGGGTTGCAACATATAGATCTCTTCATTTAGGTCACCATTCAAAAAAGCAGTTTTTACATCCATCTGATGTACCACAAGATCATGAATAGCAGCCAAAGAAATAAGAGTTCTAATGTTGGAAATTTTAGTCACAGGTGAGTAAGTATCAAAATAGTCAATATCTTTCTTTTGTGTAAACCCTCTCACCACAAGTCTGGCTTTGAACCTTTCTATTGTTCCAGCAGGTCTCATTTTCTTTTTAAAGATCCATTTGCTACTAATGGGTTTACTACCTTTAGGCAAATCAGTTAACTCCCAAGTCTGATTAGAAACAATAGAATCTAGTTCATTTTTAATAGCTTCTCTCCAAAAAACAACATCTATAGATCTCATGGCCTCATCATATGTTTTTGGATCATCTTCTATTAAAAAAGCAGAAACAAGCTCATCAAAAGCACAAATATCACCTGAGATTTCAGATAAGTGAAGTCTGATAGCATCAGTTCTGATGAAATCACTCCCGTAGCTCTTTTCAATTCTGGGCCTTTTGCTCCTTCTTGGTACAACTGCATGATCCACAGAAGTACCAGTACTCGCATGCATAGAACTGTCAGTAGGGTTAACAGGCACATTAGAAACAACAGGGGCATCGGGTAGTGATACTGTTTCCTTCTTCAAAGGAAATACCTGCTCAAAAAACTCAGCATCTCTAGCCTCAGATATAGACCTGTCACTTAAAGACATGAACCTATAAGCAGAACTGTTTTGAGCATAACCAATGAAAACACAGTCATAAGTCTTAGGTCCAATGGTTGGCCTCGTAAAGCTAGGTAAGCCTACTTTAGCCAAACACCCCCACACTTTAAGGTAACTTAAGTTAGGAGCATAACCTTTCCACATCTCATAGGGTGTCTTGTCTAGTTTATTATGAGGTACCCTATTAAGAATATGACAAGCTGAAAGCACTGCTTCCCCCCACATATCATCAGAAAGGCCAGAACTTAAAAGCATAGCATTCATCATTTCTTTCAAAGTTCTATTTTTACGTTCAGCTACTCCATTCGATTGAGGTAAGTATGGTGAGCTCTTTTCATGTATTAAACCATTTTTCTCACAAAAATCTACTAAATAACCAGAGCCATACTCTCCTCCTCGATCGGACCTGACTCTTTTAATCTTCCTATCAAGATTATTTTCTACCTCAGTTTTGAACTTTATAAACATGTCCTCAGCTTCACTTTTATTTCTAAGCAAATATACTTTGGTATATCTAGAAAAATCATCAATAAAAGTGACATAATAATGTTTACCACCTCTGCTCATGGTGTTTTTGAAGTCAGCTAGGTCGGTGTGAATTAACTCAAGAAGACTCGTTTGTCTAGTTGTAACAAGTCTACTAGGTTTCTTAGCAAATTTGGCCTCGACACAACTAGGACACTTCTCATGAGTTTCTGAAGATAACGAAGGAATAAGCGACATATATTTAAGCCTTTTAATCGAATCAACATTCACATGACCTAATCTACCATGCCAAACATCAATAGACTCAGCAATATAAGCAGAAGTAGAAGCATTATTATTAATGATAGAAGAACCAATATTCAAAACAAATAAACCCCCACAGAGATAACCCTTGCCCACAAAATCCCCATTGCGCGACATTACAACCTTGTCAGCCTCAAAAACAAGTTTCACACCAGCTTTGTTTAGCAAGGCACCAGACACGAGATTTCGACGCAAAGTAGGAACATACAAAACATTATTTAAAGCAAGAGTTTTCCCTGAGGTTAGTTTGAGAAAGATCTTGCCTTTGCCGGTGATAACAGCAGAAGAAGAGTTACCCATGTAGACACATTCACCATCAGCAACATCTTTAAATTCAGCAAAGAGATCCTTGTTATCACAAAGATGCCTTGAAGCCCCTGTATCCAGAATCCAATCACTAGCATTTGCAACCAGATTAGCCTCAACCACTACAGCAGCAATAATATCATCCTTTTCAGCAACATTAGCTTCAGCAGCAACTTTCTTTTGAGGACACTGATAAGCTTTGTGACCCGTTTTCCCACAAACATAGCAAACCAGATTTGGTTTCTGGATCTTTGAGGCAGGTTTGGTGAATTTCCCTTGACCAGCTTTCTTGGCATTCTGACCCTTGGATTGACCCTGACCAGCTTTAGCCTTTCCCTTACCCTTGAACCTATCTTCTTTTGAAGACCCACCAGTTTCAACAAGATTGGCTTTGACAGTAGTAAGAGACAATTGGACTGACTTATCTTTCAGACGATTAGCTTCTTCAGTCCTCATGTGGCCTACTAGCTCTTGAAGGGACAAATCTTTCTTTTTATGTTTCAAATGGTTCCTATACTAATTCCAGGAAGGGGGAAATTTTTCTAGCAAAACATTAGCCAAGAAATTTTCATCTAGTTTCATTCCCTCATTAGTGACATCAGCACACAAGTTCTCATAAACATGAACTTGCTCCATAATTGGTTTGTCATCTACCATTTGAAACCCAAGCCACTGCCCGACAACATATTTTTTCTTACCCGCATCGTCAGCCCCATATTTTTTCTCTAACAGCTCCCATATGGTCTTAGCAGACATATGGACCGAAAATAAGTCAAAGAGAGTATTCGACATATGAGTAAGGAGATGGAACTTAGCGGTTTTGTTATCCTTATCATGTTTCTTAATTGACTCCTCATTCGACTTAACAGCAACAGACGAAGGTGGGGTAGTTTCTACACTAGCAGCGGTTACAGCAGCAGGAGGGTAAGAAACAAAACATAGTCGATTTCTAGTTGTTCAAAATACATAAGCAGTTTCTGAGACCATCTTTTGTAGTTCATACCGTCTAAGGGTTCTAATTTCGACAATTCAGACAGAATTTTGATTGAGACGGCAGCCATTGTTACAACAAATATAATAGTTTTCAAATTGTTGGGAAGGTAATTCGTAAAAATGGAAATCCGACAGAAAAATAAGGGAAAGATGAAACAGAAGAAATACTTATCGTAAGAGATATGCAGTGCCGTGGAATAAAGCCACTGACTTGAAAACTATTACGGCACGACCGCGGTGGATATCGTCTCTCGCCGGTAGTTCCCCAAGGTTAACACTGCAACCTTCGAACCACACCACTGAAGTAAGAAGACTTTGAAACGGAACAGAAACTATACCCAGAACATTTTCAGAGAGAAATAGAAGAAGAGAAAGGAATTGTGTGTATTTCTGTGTGTAAAATGAGGAGGTAAGCTGCTCTATTTATAGTTGAAAATAGAGCAGTTAGGAGCCAAAAAACGCTCCAGTCAAACACAATTAAGGCGTAATAATCGCCCTTAATTGCAGCAATTAAGGCGTAATAATCGCCCTTAATTGCAGCAATTAACAGAGAGATTTGACTGACTGCTAATACTCCTATATACACTGAATGTGGACAAGCCCACATCACACAAGACCAAAAAGGTGAAAGAGGGCCTTTGGCCCGCATGTGCTCTACCCGAACCCGAGCCGGGCGCGAGTGTGTGTATTTGGACCCAAACCCACAGGCCCAACACTCACCACAAAAGCCTCGTTGGACCAATCTCTTGCTCCATCAAGTGAAGGAAGCCTTATAAACATCAAAACATTGATGTTCCCCACCAATGTGGGATAAAAGGCAAAGAGAGGAAAGTTGCTTTTCAAGACAACACTCCAACAATATATACACCCAAATCATTACTCCAACACAATACTCCGTTTATTATTTCTCTTACAACAAATTTCATCTTACAAACACAAAACCTTAAAATTAGTTTTACAAATGGAAGTGAATCACAATAATAATGTCAGGAATTAAGAGGTGCCGTGGAGTTGAAGAACATGAAAAACAAGATATGGCGAAGAAGTTTAAGATTGTCGAAGAAGATCCAAAGGAAATACGCGCCTCATTGTTGAGAGCTCGATATGCAAACATCATCGAGAAGTCATGTGAAGTGATGAAAAAGAGTGAAGAGAAAGCAAGAACTAAAGGATTATCAGAGAACCAAAGGCGGCGACAAGAAGAGAGACGGGCAGCTCGCCATGCCTTAGAGAAGGTAGAGAAATCGGTACAATTTGACGACAGCAATGGAGTTACAAAGGAGTTGGAGGTTTTAGCTGGATGCTCTATGTCTCGTTTAGGTTATGTCGGAAGAAGACGGATGGAGAAGTTTGGCTTGTTCTTTAAAGACGATTTAGCTCAATTTGTTTGCTAGAAACAACCATCCTCCGATTCGCGTCTGTGGGTTATTAAGTAATCTATGAAACTGTTTGCTTAATTTTTCAAGAAAAGATGCATGCTGCAAATTTGAATTGTAATTGTAATTATATGTTGCAGTAAACTTGAAGTTGTTGTAAACACAATTAATTAGTTGTCGTAGCAAGAATTGTTTGGTTAGATAAGAGTTGATTCAACGACATAATTAATTGTCGTATATCTGTAATTGTAAACAATGTTACAGAGTACATGTTAGTACGGTTTGAGTACAGTAATCTTCGTCTTATCCATTAAAGATGATTCAGCACAATTTGTTAAGTAACAAATCTGATCTCGGAGATTTTCGAGGAAGAGGTTGTACGAAGGAAGCTCATGATGCACTTAAGGTGTAATTTCGAAGCTTGTAACGCAGAGAGAACAAAGAATAGAACAAGTTAATGATGGCAAGCGGGGTGGGGGGCAGGGGGTGCGGAGTTTGTATATTCAGTTGCTGAACAAAGAATAGAACAAGTTAATGACATTGCAACTGATTTGAGATTCTGAGTTGTCCTTTGCTTAGCTTGGTCGCGGGGTGACAAGAAAGTGTAGACTCCTATATAAGGGCATTAGTTACTTTGTATTAATCCCCATCAATGAATTTTATGAAAGAATTTGTGAGATTTATCTCATTTGTGTAATAGAGTCTAGGTGATTTATTCAATATAATTCTATTATTAGAATAGTCTATCGATCTTTGGCTAGAACAATTGCATTTCTATCCTTTTTATTTTTCGTCTTAATTACGATCGTATTCGTTTAGGTCTAGATTATAGGATCTTGACCCTGGAAAATAGATTGGGTCGGGTCAGATTTTGACAAGTCTGGCTAATTGAGATATTGTCCCCTATTAAAGCCTATAAAAACATTTTTTTGGCAAATTGCAAGACATGAGTTATACCTGTCTTTAGAGGTGGCTCATGGGTTAATCAAGGCGGTTTAGGTTAAGTTAATTTAGAAAGGGTTATCTCGGATTTGTCACACACTTCGTTTGAGATGAGGTTGGCTCGGATCATTTGGGCTTACATTTAGTTTTCTGATGTCAAGTTGTCGGATTATATGTTACATTACTTTCAAGTCAATGGTTAAAACACTTTCATTCATTAATAAATACTACGGGGGCGTTTGGTTCGGGGGCTTTAGGAAAGGGAAAGAGAGAATCAAATGAGACGATTCTGTTTGTTGTTGTTTGTTTGACACAATCAAAGGGTAACCCATACCCTCCCTTACCCCCAAAACCATACTCACCCATACCCCTCCCCCCCTCCGGTAACCCCATAACCCCCTTTCCCTTCTACTCCCTTCCACTACTGCCACCAACATCAACCGTCAACCACTTCCACCAACACCCACCGTCAACCAATTCCACCAACACAACCACCATTAGCGACGCCGGCGGTCCCTCATTCCGGCCCACTCACCGGCGCTCCACGCCACCCTTGCTTTCCATTCGGACCCACATCCCCAACCACTAAACACCACACCAACACCTTCAATAACTTTCCCATCCCACCGAAACTCCCTCCCTCGCCGGTAACCTCTCTTCACCAACACCAAATCTTGTGTTTATTAGGGTGAGGGAGGAGTTTCGTGGGTGGTGGCTTATTTTTAATTGTTTGTGAGGCTTTGGGTTTTGGTGTCCGACAAGTGATAGGGGAACAGCGAGGTGGTTGTCGGTGATAAAACGACGGTGGGCCGTCGGCGATGCTACTGTTGGTGGTCTCGGTGTGGGTAGTGGTGACAGGTGGTGCGTGATGGCGGTGGCAGGTGGTGGAGTTAATTTTAATGGTGACGATTCCCTTTCTCTTTAATATCCAACCAAACAATAAAGGATATTAGGGGTGATCCCATACCTTTCCCCTTCTTACCCTTTCTTGATTTCATTCCCTTACCCTTTTCCGTACCAAACGCCCCCTAATTTGATTAACCAAGTTAATTACGGAGTATATGTTATTTGTTATGGAGAGTTGAAATCAATAAGCTCTTTTGTTAGAACACATTTGGTTGATGATGTCAAGTTTCATTTGTTATTTAATTGTTTGCCTCTTAGTTAAATTGTTTAGCAAAATTGAAGCTAAATTGATGATCAATCAAAGAGTCCACAAGCTAATCAAAGTAACAAGATGATCAAGATGAAGGTAAGAAAGAAAGCTCCTTGCTTAGAATGAATGTTGTAAACGAGGTATTTAAACATATCCTCTTTAAGCATAAGTGATTGCAAAACCATGCAACAGTTCCTTTGACTGTTGCACCAGGGTTTCTGGTACTAACGTATGGAGAATTTTCGGAAAAATTCACAAGTGTTTAAAATCTTTCAAAAGGTTTTATTGTTTTCTAAAGGATACCATTTTTCCAAATCTGAAGAACAATTGAGAACAAAAAGGATATTCTTCCAAGCCAAATTAAAGATGTCAATCCTATTAATGCAAGTGGATTTTCATGCTAAAAATGGGTCTTTTGCTTTTTCCATTTTGGGCGAAATTGTGAGTTCCCATAAATTTTATGGGAAACACTCTTTGCTTTGGAAAAATGCAGCTGCCTTGAGCCTTGCAACCTGATTGGTTTTCTTTATTTTTAAATGATAAATAACTTACAAACCCATGGACATTAGAGTGTAGAAGTGTTAAAGATCATTCTCTTACACGCTTCTCCCTTCTATAAATAGCCATCTCATTTATCATTTATTGCTAAGACTTTTCAGAACACTCATTGTAAAACATTTGCAAAATTATTTCAGCATTTTAAGCTTTGTTCTTCAAATATTTGCAAAACCGTTTTCTGTTTTCAAAAGTCTTCACTTGTTTTTCAAAGCTCTAAAATCTCCAAGTATCAGTTCGCTTCACTGTTGCATAAAGAATATGTTCAATGATTCTCGTGTTTAGGTCTTAATTGTAATCTCCATGTTCTTAAGTGAACCACTGAGATTATGACTCTGTAAACCGTTGAGATAGAACTTTAAGTCTTGAAGCGGAGTAGCTTTGAGCAAGGGAAAGTCTTGAAACGGAGTAGCTTCAAGCAATTGCAACCGGAGTAGGTTGGCGAGTTATTTTCATTGTAAGGGGTTTAGTTAAGTTTGAGTAAATTTCTAAACAAGCAATAAAATAACGGTTGGACGTAGGCTCCGGAGTAGGAGCTGAACCAATTTTTAAAACATCGTCTTGTTTGTTTATTTACTTTTATATTCGTTTATCCTTTGCATTTTTATCTACCTATCTCGTTGCAGTCTTTGTGCTGTGATTCATCATCTTGTTGCATAGACTGCTGTACCGTTTGTGAACTTACAATCCATTAAGTTTCTCAAACTCGTACCTAATAGATCTTACTTGTGTTAGTCATTAACCAAGTAAACAAGAAATTTTTTAAAAGTACACCTAATTCACCCCCTTCCCCTCTTAGGTGTTTATCGTTCTTAACTCTTCATCTTTCTTTTGATGGGTATATAATATTGGCATGACTTAATGCTAGTAATTTTGTACTGTATATATTTTTTTTTGACAACGTTCGTATTATATGTTTAGATTGGTTCATTTAAGACAATTTTGAATCATGTCAATTAGATGTTAGGGCGGTTCCTTGTCAGGTCTATCTTCATGTAGCTTTTGAGGGGATCTTTCGTTTGATTTATGAGATACAATTTACCTCTGACTGGTTCCAAAGATCGTTGAAAAATCACTTTTACCCTTTGAAAGAACACGCTGCAAACCATCAACGAACTACTTCTGATTATATTACTGATGAAACTAAAACCACGAATAAATGGAAAATCCCCGAAATAAGGGATGGAAAAACGATTCTCACCAAAAGGGAGACACTTATTGAATAGAAAATAGGTATGCATAGTATTGATTAAAATTTGAAACAATTTTGGGGCTTACCATCGATCACTTGATAATCGATGGAGCCCCTTGTATAATTTGATGGAGACTAGGGTTTTTTAGAGAGAGTTTTTTGAGAGAATTTTTTGGAATTACGGTCATATTTTGGTTAGGCAATCTCGGATCTTACTTTGACATTTGGATGATCTTATGAATATGATTCTTCCTTCAATATTCTAAAACTGAACTATATCCGTAATTCCGTACTAGAGTTTGATTGGACTTCGGGTTGATCCGTAGGATCCCCCTTATACTAAAAGAATAATACTTCTAAAAAATTTTCCTGCCTAAATGAAATTGGCTATAAATGGGCTTTTATTATACTATATCTGTAATTGTATTTTTATTATATCATATCTATTATTGCGCTTTCATTATAATATATTTACATCTGGACTATACTAAACTTTTTCTTTTCCACCGTTAATAAAAAATATTAATAATAATAAATTTACAATTAAATTTCAAATTGAATTAAATATATTTTATTATTATTTTCTTTAATGTTTCTATTTAAAATACCGCGCGAAATCAATACTAGTTGTATATAATAAGGATATCTCTAATCTCAGCGGCCGGATAGTATTGCGAAAACAAAAAAACCTAGAATTCCTTTCGAGTTTCTCCCCATCTGAAAAAAAAAAAAACTATTTTACTGCGTCCATCATCAATCAATTGGAGAAAAAAAATGAGTTGCAGCAACATAAAGATGCCGAAGATATCTTTAATTCAATACATACCTCCCGAAGTATTGTCTCTAATTCTCGCAAAATTGTCAGCCAAAATCGTATTAACATTCAGGTGTGTATGCAAATCTTGGTGTTCCATTATCGATCACCCTCATTTTGTTTACTTGAATTTTAAACTTTGCAACAATAACAAATTGTCGAGTAAGTTATTATCCCTCGAGAGAATGGGATCCACACGAGACGGAGGATGCTCGTTAACACTTCGTAAGGTTGACAATCTTCAAAATATCGATTTGATTTTTAAGAGTTCTGAAAAGTACGATCTTAGTGGAATATGTCATTCTTTGCTTTTGATAAGCCGCTTTCGAAACTGCATGTATAAAGGGATGAGTTTATATAATCCAAGTATTAGAAAATCGTTGCTAATTCCTCCTTGACCCCTTCTTCCGTCTGACGGGTACTCGCCAAAATTTGTACTTGGATTTGCGCTTCATAGTCAGGATTATAAAATCATCGCAATCGCATTTAAATGCATTTTTGGTGTAGCGGTTGGAGAGTTGTGTGTTGCAGTTTACACACTTAGCGATCAACAATGGGCTGTCAGGGATAATGTCCTTAATATCGACTATTCGTCTTATAAGCATTTGTTTGGGCCCTATTACTTCTGTGAGGGTGCAGCTCACTGGCTTGGAAATGCTCCATTTGGGGATTCGAGTAATCAATTTGATGATCCGACTCATCTTGTTACCCTTGATTTTGATTCTGAAAATTTCAGTTTTTTGGAACTGCCGGCTGAGTTGGATGATGATTTGAATACTTCAGGGTCTCTATTTCTTCTTGGGGACTCACTAGCGTTTTTCTGTATTTATCCTATACGTTTGCAAATATGGGTTTTGAAACAAGAGAGTGGAAAGAGGGAGTGGAGCCTATGGTTTTCAGGTCGTTCGAGCAGTGCTGGTTTTGATTTGTTCGACAGTGTGGGATTTACAACACAAAGGGTTTTATATTGTGAGGGTGATGGTGGCTATCTCGTTTATGGGACAAAGTCCTATAATATTGCTACTTGCCAAGTACGGGAGATTGGAGAATTTACGAGCCATGATGTAGATGTGGCAGCGTATTTTGAGAGCGTGGCGTTGTGCAATAAATACGATACCAATCAAAGTAAATGCGAACTAACTGTTATGGATGACGATGTTGGGAAGACCCTTAGCTCTTCTGCTGCCCCTGGCATACTTTTGCTTAACTGATGCGTGATACTTTATCAGCACACAACACTATCGCACATAGGTTCTCTGTCTTTACAGTTAGGCTACTGCTTCTTCGGTGTTGTTGCTGTTGATGTCCACTTTCTAACGTCAACGTATCCAACCTGCCTCTTCTTGTGACTGTCTTTATTGTTTCAGATTCTTGACCTTCGAAACCTTCGTCAAGAATTGGCTGTAATTTATTTACTTTTTTTTTTTAATCTTAAAACAATAAGTATTAGAAGTTACAGAGTTTTTTTTATTGTTATTTGTTTAGTTAGAAATTGTGGGTGTGATTTGCAAGATAATTACTTTCATCTTCGTAATGATCTTCGTACTTGAAGTAATTGATTACTTTGCAAAGCTCCTTAATGATCTCCCTCTTGATGTGAGTAAATTTCTCTGTACGCAGAGTTGCGTGAGTTATCTCGGTCTTTTGAAATTTGATTGTTTTTTTTGAATGAATGACTACATTGGGAATTTTGATGTTCTTTATAACAACAGGACCTCAGTGCGACAGTGCCTCAAAGGCTCCGCGAATGGTGACGTAAGGGGCTGCCTCTTCTTATGACTTTCTTGGTTTGTTTAAATGTTACTGGTTTCATGCCTTTGTCATACTGTACAAAGTTATGAACATTAGTTAATAATAAAGATGGGTTTCCTCTTGTTACAACGACAGGATCGTGGTGCAGTAGGATGTTTCAGGCTCGACATCTACCTTTAGTGAATTGTTTGTCATGTCTAGAGTGACAAAGAAAGAAGTCATAATCATAATACCGCGTTTTGATGGTTAAATTATCAATCTACCCGAATCTCAGAACTTCATCACCAACTTAAAAGACAGTAAGAAATTAAATAAAAATCCAAAACCAAATCGACAGCACAACGAGAGGAAAAGAAACAGATAACTCTAGAGTGGCAAGGGGCTTTGCCTTGCACTTCTCATTGCACGTCTGTACATACCGGTTCAGGATATTTTGAGTCAAATCACTAGCGTTTTCTAAAAAAATTGTGCGAATATATAAAACACGTCCTTACAAAAGAATTTGTGCTAAATTTTGGTGTAATTATGTAAACCGCCTAACAAAGAAATTTATTATTATATAATGTAAGAATTTGTATTACTCAATGGGACAAGGAAAACAAAATCCAAGTAGAGCTAGGACTACGCTAGGTCTAATTTAACTTGGAGTATTAAATCAAAGTTTGTGTTTATTAATCTTGATTGATGATTGATTAATTGATTTAATTTGTCTGAAAAAATTTAAGGCGAAAGCAAAGAGGTTGCTGAAGCAAAATAAATCATCATCGTCGTCAAACATGGACCATAGTTTCGACGACAAGTACCTGCCTCCAGAAATTTGGAGACATATTCTAGCAAATTTACGAGTGAAAACCCTGTTAAGATTCAGGTGCGTTTGCAAATCTTGGTGCTCCATTATTGATCATCCAGACTTCGTTTATGCCCTTAAACGACACAAAATAAATTCCAACACGAGTAAAATATTTGCTCTTCAGGCGTTGAACTTGAGATGTCATGGAATAAGAGGATGCGTGTTGACAGATCGTCACGATGACACTCTTCAAAAAACTGCTCATATTTTCCAGAGTTCCAATAGATATCATATATTAGGAAGGTGTGATGAGTTGCTTTTAATGGGCTGCTATGTTAATGTTGGCAATTTAGACGACTTTTATTATCGCGAAGAAATGAGTCTATGGAACCCTTCTATAAGAAAATCATTCTTAATGCCTACTTGTCCGTTGCCCTGTGCTACGCTTTTATTTGGATTCGCCCCTCGCAGTAAGGACTATAAAGTCGTTGCATTATCGTACGGAAAACTTCAGATTATGCCGCATACAAAGATGTATGTTGCAGTTTTTACACTCAGCAATCAACAATGGACTAATAATGGCCTGGAAATCAGCGGTAGCTACATTTATAGTATGTTTGGGTCATATCGTATTCCGTCACATGCTTTCTACTGTCAAGGGGCTGCACATTGGATTGTAGGTAAACCAGGTTCTCAATCAGCTCATCTTGTAACATTTAACTTTGATTCGGAAAATTTCACTATTATGGAAATCCCAGCTGATTCGGTTGAACCAGGAACTGAGAGGTTTCTGTTTCTTCTAGAAGAGTCATTAGCGCTTTTTAGCATTTCTAGTGTAAGTTTGAGAATATGGATCTTGGAGCAGGAGAAGGGAAACGGGGTGTGGACTAATTGGATTTCAAGATGTTCGAATTGTGACGATTATGATTTATTCTTTAATCGTTGGCCATATTCAATTGTACTCTATCGCGAGAGGGATGATGGGAAATTTTTTCTTTTTGGGGATAAATTGTACAATATTTCTTATGGCGGAGTAAGGAAACTTGAAAAAATTGAGAGCAGTAGTTTGGAATGGGGAGTGTATACGGAGAGCTTGGTGTTATGGAAAGGATACGAAGCTGAGAAGATGGCGTCTTTACCATATAATAGCGAATACAATAATACTACAATCTGTTACAGATGATTTCGGGAAAGCCATTGGGGCTACTCGATTCTTCTTGGTTTTTAATTAGCTAGAACTATCTATATACTATTAATTCCTAGCATATTGTTGCTGTTTAGCATTAATGTCCTTCATTTTGTTGCTGCTGTTATGATTGATTAACTCTGACAGCTTACTTCTATTGAATTGTGTGAATCTTTAATATAACTAGATAATTAGTATAGTAACTTCGTAACACGATGATGGTTGCATAGTTGTATATATTTACCAGTTTGGCAGGAGAAACAATAGAGTAGAAGTAAGTGTGGCGTGGCAGAATGTCTCGTTGTTTACGGTTAAAGAACAAAGGTAATCTCAAGATCATTGGCGGATTTAGGGGGACTAGCAGGGACGCTCACCCCCGCTGGGCAGAGAAATATTTCAATGTTTTAGTCAAAGTTTTCGATTTTTTTTCCTCAAATTTATGTTATTCCATTATTTGTTCGCCTTTGCTGAAATTTTTCGCCGTCCTAACAGTAAATCTTGTCTAGCTCCGCCACTGCTCAAAATCGTGAATAAGAGAAGGGATATTGTATATTATGATAAGAGAAGGGATATTGTATTTTTTTTGCTATTCGAGACGATGTCTCTCTTAATAATGACACGTGAAAATTTTGGTTACTGATGTAGAATGGTCTCTCGGGTAACTCGAATTGAGCTCATTGCCAACTTGGTGTGGATGTTTGTTTTCAAATTTTCAATGCACTTCACTTTTCTTATGTTGTGTGTGGGGAGTCCTGGGTTTTGAACTCTGAAGAGTCCCCCTACTATTAAGAGAATAAAAATTCTCAAAGTTTTCCCTCCAAATTTCACCTACTTATATAAGGAAAGAAATAAAACTTTCTCATTAAACTATAATCTTTTTCCTAAAGCATGACTTTTTTTTATTATATTCTAGATTATAATTATATAATATTTTAATAAAAATAAAATAAAAGGAGTATAAAATTATAAAATACAAAATCGTTAATTTTTCTTCGAAAATAACTTAATGCATACTTAAACTTTATAAAACAATAAAATAATATAATTAGCTACGTGAAAAAAACTCATTAAGATAAATTAAGCAAAGTTATAAAATAAAATCATTAACTTTATGTTAAAAAAATTTCATGACATACTACATTTTTTTTCTCATATTAAAATACAATTAGGTGAAATATGAAAATTTGAAGGTATAAAATTTGGAATGAATCCTGCTATATACTAAGAGAATAAAATTCTCCAAAGTTTTCCTCCAAAAGATATCAAGCTAAATAAGAAAACAAAAATACTTCTTTCTTTAAATTATTATCATTTCATCAAAATATAACTTTTTAGTCAAATAATAGTATTTTCTTTGAAAATCTTAATTATAATATTTTAATTAAAGAAGATAAATTCATTATAATTTTATAAACTGTAAATTTCTAAACTTTTGTTATGTATTAATTATTATTATATATGAGAAAATGACTTGACACATTTTGTATAAAATAAAATATTAAACTGATGTAATTAACTTCATCACAAAAAAAAAATCATTAACATAATTTGAGAAAATTTATTATTTGTAATCATTAGTTTTATGTTAAAGAAAAAAAATCATTAAACATATTTTATAACTTTACTAAATTCTCTTGAAGTTCATAATTCATTTTTTTCTCATATCGAAATACGATGAGGTATATGAAAAATATGAAAAATTAATAATGTATCAATTTAAAATATTTAAATAATAACTAAAAACAAAACCTTTATATATACCGCAAATATGCGGGATTTACACTATTAAATACCAATAGTATAATTGTTACATTCTCTAATATTCCTATCTAAAAACCCGCGCATTGTGCGCGGGATCTATACTAGTCCCATATTAATCCACATGTGAGTATTTCACATTGAAGGAGAAACAGAGATTGTACAACTTTATAATCAAGGGGACTACTCTTCCTATTGCCAATTGATTTTAAGATGGAACATCCCTGTATTGTTAAGTGGTTCGTCTCTCCTCCATTCGGGTAAGGCCCAGACCGATTTGCGTTATTTAACATGGTATCAGAGCCCATGGATAAAGACCTGGGTATGATGATTAACTGGGCCATTGTTTGCCAGCTGAAGCCAAGGCTTTGTGTACCTCTTATTTGGCCCAGTCTGAGATTGTTTGCAGTCGGAGAAAATTCCATCCGTTGATGGTTCCAGTCTGATTTAAATGGCCTCATATGTGTGGGGGGAGTGTGAAGAATTCCATATTAACCCACATTTGAGTGTCCCACATTGAAGGAGAAAGAGAGATTGTACCCCTTTATAACCAAGGGGGCTACTCCTCCTATTGCCAATTGGTTTTAGGATGGAACCTCCCTTGTGTTGTTAAGTGGCCCGTCTCTCCTCACTTCGGGTAAGGCCCAGATGAACACCACTTTCAATTCAGTGACTTTATCGACATGTTAACCGAAGCACGCGGTATAACCAACTAATATATAAAAAAAGTAAGCTTTTAAACCGACCCACCGAGCCTTGTTGAGCTCGGCTTGTATAATAACCTAAAATAATTCGCAAAAGTGGTAATTAAGCCCCATAACTCTGTTCAATGGTGAAATTAGGCCCCATAAATTTCATTTGGAGCAATCAAGCTCCTTAAGTTTCAACAAAAGTGAAATTCAACACCATTTTCTTAATTTTCACCAAATTCTTATATTAAAATCACTTTTAATACAATTTATCAAATATAAAATATTTTTGTTTTATAATTTTAGAACTTTTATATTTATATTAAATAACGAGAATTGTTTTTTTTTTAATTTTATAGTACATCGACAATTTATTATATATGTATGAATACTATATAAATTATAAACAATTTACTAAATATGTATGTAAAAGCGTTCTTCAATGATTAATAAATTATGTAGAATTCGTAAAGTTGTAATTAGTAATTTTTAGTATTTAATCAATTGTTTAATACTTATATAAAATATTTTAATTAAAATTCTTGTGAAAATTTTAATTATGGGGTTGAATTTCACTTTTGGTAAAACTTAAGGGGCTTGATTGTTCTAAATGAAACTTATGGGGCTTAATTTCACAATTAAACATAGTTAAGGAGCTTAATTACCACTTTTACGTAAAATAATTTATAAGCCGAGCTTTGACATACAAACAAAAAAACTGATCCACATTTTTTTATCAAGTGGGCTCAACTCATTTACGAGCTAGGTAGCACGGACACTTCTCTTAATCAGCCGTCCCGTGTCCGACACCGACACTCATCGGACACACGCTAAAACGTGTCGGACGCCTATAAAGCCATGGCTAACTTTCAACATATATTTGGACACGTGTCCGACGCGTGTCCATGGTATTTAGGCCGTGTCCGATGCGTGTCCATAACATTTGGACATCATTTTGGGTGAATGATGTTCTTTAGACGGGAAATGAGCTATTGAAATAGCTTGATTAGAAGACTAGTGTAGATCCCGCGCAAATGTGCGGTAAATATAAGCCTTTTAATTTTTAGTGTATTATTTATAGATTTTAGATTTATATCTCGTGATTTTTTATAATAAATAACTAATATTAAAATTAATCAAAAGAATTGAATAATTCCATGAATTGTGTTTTTTATGAAAATATTTTAACTACATCAAATTTTTTTAAAAATCCTTTTTCGTCACGAAGTTAATAATAGGAGATATAGTTTTTATGTATAGATTATTTTAAATGGAAAATTAGTTTAATAAATGAAAATATTTTTTTTTCCATATATAAGTTTGAACACTTTGGAGGAAAACTTTAGAAAAGTTGTATTCTCTTATTATATAGGAGGATTTATACTTTTAAAATTTGCATCTCATTAATATTTATTAGTTCACTCCGTTGTATTTTGATATGAAACAAAAAAATTGAAATGGAAAACTAATAAAAAAATTTATTTAAGTTGTGAATTTTTTTTAGTGTGTTTTTTTGTCACGAAACTAATAGTAAGCATGTGTCAAATTATTCTCTACAGTAATAATTACTATATTTTGTGCACGTGCGTTGCACGGGTTACAATATTGACTCACCTCTAATTGTTATGGAACTTTTAATACTAAACATTCCATGTAATTATTATGGAAAGTTTTAAATAGGGCACTGTAACTATTATATTGAAAAACAAATAATTATTTAGTTATTATATTGGAAAATAGAACATTATTTAGTTTTAAGTAACTATTGAGTTTAAAACTAAGTAAAATGGATTTCGTGAGAAATTAAATTCCATATAGTTTTTAATATTAATTAGTCTTTTTGTAATACTACTATCTCATAATACTATTATTATCTTATATACTCCCTTCATTCCTCTTTGTGATATTAGTTAGAAAATTTTGACTTTTTTTGTATTGTTTTTCTCACCTCTTAGTTTTAGGTTAATTATTTTTTTGTAATATATCGGTATTGTGTAAGGCTAATGATTTTCAAACAGACTTGACATGACCATCCTAAATAATTAACTCGATAACAACACACCCGAAAATGACCTCGCATCTCACCCGACTTGAACTCTTAAAATTCTAAATGACATGATCCAAGTTGACCTAATATGCGCCCGACTCGATTAAACCCGTTTGCTAGGTTTACTTGTAGGCATGAGTACTTGCATGAATATAGAGGTTCGACATCAAAAGTTACCATTAATTAATGATGGTGGAATTCTAGATAAAAGAACACATATAAACTATAAAAGAAAGGTTGATGACTTGTGGGCATGAGCGAACAACGATAACACAAAGAAATAATGAATCAAAGTGGTGCGAAATCCAACTGACTTCATAATTGATCTGAGTGCCTGAGTGGTGTTACTCAATAGGCATTGTGTCCGGAAATTGATAAAAAGAGAACCTATGGTTTCAATAACATAATACAGTATAAAGTATGTTGGCTAATATTATGAGTTCGAGTCCAATTCATAACCATTATAAAAGATATTACTTGTCTTCACATAAATAGTTGAGCCAAACTGCTCCCTTGTATTAAGAAGTCCGGTGTAGAAAGCAGATACTTTAAGTAACTTTTGCATGGATGCCATAGGAAGGAGCGGATGGAGCCCCTTAATGAGTAGAGGGAAGAAACTTCAAGGGTAGCTAGAGAAGACCTTTCCGTGTATGAACATAGGAAATGAAGCTCTTTATGTATCTGTTGTATCTCTTGTAGACTGACCCATGATTTTCTTCTTCTATAAGTCTAATATGTTAATAATCTAAAAGACAAATAACCCAAAAGAAATATCTTTACATTATAGAGTTTGATCACCTTGTACGGGATATTTCCAACAATGTTCGTGAAGATGAATATCCGGTTGAATAGATCTGCGCAGAGTTTCCTACCAATTTAACAAAAAAGAAAATAATATTTAGATTTACAATTAATATGACGAAATTAACTTATACATGGAAAATAAATCCTTACAAATATGAACTGAAATCTAATAGAGTATATAGGATGAGTAACTAAAACAATGTTGACAATACAACATAAAGAATGGCGGAGGGCAGGAAGTATGATTTTTTTATTGGAAAATATATCAATAACTCAAATAAAAACCATTGGTTCACCCTGCATTAGAATGAAGAAAAGTAAAAGAAAAAAAAATTTAAAAAAAATCAATGTATATATATACATACTAACTTGGTTAAGAACTCAATAGAATGCAAAAATACTCGAATGAAAATCTGCGTATAAAGACGCTAACACTTAGACTTCCAAATTCTGATAGAGAGTTGGGTTGCCAAGGCACACTACTACAAATACAGGCAACCACAACGGCCCTTTAACAACGCTTATTCACGAAAATCATCAAAACACGTTGTAGAATTGATTCCGCGAATTTTACCAAACTTAATTACAACGGTTCTGTGTTGTTAACCGTTGTTATTGGTTTTAACAACGGGTCATACTTAAACAACCGTTGTTAATGAAAAAACTAATAACAACGGTTAAATTTTAACCGTTGTTAATGATTTGGCGCCAAATTAGTGAAAAGTAATCACAACGGTTATATTAGAACCCGTTTTTAATACTTTTTAACAACGGTTGTAGACTCAATAACCGTTGTTATTAATGTTATGAAAATCTTAAGAACAACATATTGCTTTATTCTGCTATACGCTACAAAACACAAACACAAGCTAGCTAATCTTTGCTACTATATCATCCTCCATTCCTCCCCTGTTCGTCTCTCTGTCTTCATCTCAATCCTTTGTTGTCACGTCTTCTCTCCCTCATCGTGTTTATCAATCGGGTATATATATGTTTCTTAGCAACGCTTATAGATATAGGATTTTTGGGTTATTATCTAATTTGTTGATAATTTAGCTTAATTGCTTTCCGAATTTCGTTTATTTGTTTGCCTATTATTGTATTTTCTGAATTAGTTGCCTATTATTACGAATGTAGAATAATGACTCGAACTTGGATGATTGATGCAAATATGAGTGACCGCACCTACAAGGATGGTTTAGCTGAATTTTATGAATTCGTTTCGAACAATTTGAAAGGTTCTTCTAGTATTGCATGTCCTTGTGAAAGATGTGGTACTATTAGCTATATGGCTTTTTCGGACGTTAAAATACACCTAGAAAAGTGGAGATTTAGTCGATCCTATACACGTTGGATTTTTCATGGGGAATCATTAGAGGAAGAGAATAACTCTGAAGAAGATGATGTTGAGGTACACGAAAGGCTAACTGATGATCCTGAGTTTGCCGAGTTTTTTGAGTTGGAAGAGTTGGAAGTAGAGAAGTTGAATGTTGTGTCTATAGATAATAAAGAGAATGATGATGAGTCGATTGCTTTTGAAGATGTAGGTGATGACACTAGTAATTGGGATGACCTTAACAACATGTATGAGAAGTTGTGTGAGTCTGAAGCACCTCTGTATCCTGGTTGTAAGTTCACAAAAATGTCGTTTGTGGTGAAGTTGTATAATATCAAGGGGGCAAATGGGGTGAGTGACACGTGTTTCACTAGTTTTTAGCCTTGATAAAGGAGTTGCTTACGATGGTAATGTTCTACTGTTAAGACATATGAGGCGAAAAAACTAATAAGAGGAGTGGGTATGAAATATGAGAAAATACATGCATGTCCAAATGATTGCATATTATATCGGAAATTATATCAAAACTTAACCAATTGCCCTAAATGTTTGGAGTGGCGTTATAAGGATAAGGAAGGGATCCGGCTAAGGTGTTGTGGTATTTTCCATTGATACCAAGAGTCATAAGGATTTATGCGAATCCCGATGATGCAAAAATGTTAACTTGGCATGAAACAGGAAGAATAAATGATGGAAAGCTAAGACACCCGGCAGATGGTAAGCAATGGAAATCGTTCGACGCTAAGTATCCCGAGTTCGGCAATGAACCTAGAAACTTACGTCTAGCGCTGTCCACTGATGGAATGAACCCACACGGAAACATGAGTAGCCAACATAGTACTTGGCCGTAGTGTTGGCTATTTATAACTTACCTCCATATGTGTGCATGAAAAGAAAGTATTTGATGTTGTCGTTGTTAATTTCCGGCCCTAAACAACCTGGAAATGATATAGATGTATATTTGGAACCTCTTCTAGATGATTTGCGATTGTTGTGGGATAGTGGGATAGAAGTATTTGATGCATATAAGAACGAAACTTTCAATTTGAGAGCGATGTTATTGTGTACAATAAGCGACTATCCGACTTATGGCGACCTTTACGGGCACACAGTTCATGGGAAAGAGGCTTGTCCATTGGGTGGGGAGGATATCGAGTCTGAATACTTGAAGTCTTCTGGTAAGTATGTGTATATGGGAAATAGGAGGTTCTTGTCTCATGACCATTGTTATCGCAAGATGCAGAAAGCATTCAATGGAAGACAAGAACTTCGTCAACCTCCTAGAATTTTGAGTGGGCATGAAGTTTATCAGAAAGTAAAGCATATTGAGATAGATTATGGGAAGAAGAGCGGCTCTAAATTGTCTACTCGTGGGTATAAGAAAAGATCCATATTTTTTGATAAACTTCCATATTGGCACGACTGGAGGTCGGCATTGCCTCGATTTCATGCACATTGAGAAAAATGTCTGTGATAATATTATCAATACCCTTCGAATGTTCTGGTAAAACAACGGATAACGCCGCAGCTAGGGAAGATATGAAAATGATGGGTATTAGGCTAGAGTTGGCACCACGGAAGAGAGGTAATCGTACATTTTTACCGCGGCGACTTATACCCTTTCACGGAATGAGAAAAAAGAGTTATGTGCATGCTTGAATGGAATTAAAGTGCCACATGGTTATTCGTCGAACATCAAAAGCCTAGTGTCGATGCAAGACCTAAAACTCATCGGGTTAAAGTCACATGATTGTCACACTTTGATGCAACAATTACTACCTGTGGCTATTCGTTCCATTTTACGTCAAAAGGTAAGATATGCTATAACTAGATTATGTCTCTTCTTCCGGTCCATATGCGAGAAAGTCATCGATCCCGATGACGCGGATTCATTGCAGGACCTCGTTGTAACCTCTCTTTGTCAGTTGGAAATGTATTTTCCACCCTCTTTCTTCACTATCATGATTCATCTGACCATTCACTTGGTTAGGGAGAT
This sequence comes from Silene latifolia, assembly GCF_048544455.1. Lineage (NCBI taxonomy): Eukaryota > Viridiplantae > Streptophyta > Magnoliopsida > Caryophyllales > Caryophyllaceae > Silene > Silene latifolia. The sequence continues at coordinate 169,734,341 of NC_133526.1, forward strand.
TTTGTACCTTGGGCCGTGTACTTGAGATACCAGTATCCTTTCGAAAGATTGATGAAAGTCTACAAGGACTATACATCTAATCGGTATCGTCCAGAAGGTTGTATTGCTGAACGCGCTATTTTAGACGAAGCTCTTTCATATTGTTACGCTCATCTCTCCCCGAAGGAGTTGATTGGCGTTCCTAAGAATCGTCATAGTGATTTGGATGATAGGAAAAGGTATTAGGGGCCGGGTTGAAAAAATTGTGACACGTGAAATGTTGCATTTAGCACACATGTATGTGCTAAACAACGAAGATGAGGTGCAACTTTATATTCAACAACACAAAGATGAGCTCAAATACGATCACCAAAACAAGACCGAGAAGTGGATTGCGAACGAGCATACGAAGACGTTTGCAGAGTGGTTTAGGAATATTGTCTTAGAGTGTACTGATCAAACTGGTGATGACATCTCTCCTAGGTTACCACGTCTTGGTTTAGATCCAAATGCCAGGGTCACCTTTTACAACAGTTTTGCCATTAATGGATATACTTTTTACACCCGCGAGCAATATGAGGTGAGCACAACGCAAAATAGTGGTGTGAGTTCTGAATTTGAGGCAATGCACTTTGCTACTTCAAAAGATAAAAAGCCTATTTGGGGAAAATGCCTTTATTATGGTGTTATTCAAGAAATATTGGTACTAGATTACATTGATTTCACAATGCCTTTGTTTCGATGTAACTGGGTTGATAACAACATCCATTGTGTCCGAAATGATAAGATGGGATTTACGTTGGTAAATCTGGGTAAGGTTGGCAATAATAAGGATGATCCTTTCATAATGGCATCCCAAGCTAAACAAGTGTTCTATGTCACCGATCCTATGGATAAGAAGTGGTCTTTTGTACTGTCTATAAGGAGTAGAAGGAGTAGTCCATCCGATAATGGTGATGATGATCAGGATGTCGTTTTTGAGGGAATGGATCAGTCTACCACTGTATCTTGTTTCGACGATGTTGACACTGATCATGAGGACACTGAAAGCATCTATATGCGTGATGACCATGGTGAAGGTATTTGGGTTAACGAAGAAACTATGACATCCAAGAAACGTCCCCGATCCTGAGATAGTTCATCAGGACACAGTGATATGGACGACCAACATTTTGAGTCATTTTCAGACCAATAATTTGATGGTTTAATTTATTGGTAAATCAATAATGGTCATTATATTGTTAAATAAAAATTCCCAAATTTGCATGGCATGGTAAATCCTGTAGCTTAGATATGCAGTATGCATGCATGCTGGTGTTGTCTTATTTTCTTGATCTTATTATTAGATGTGGATCTTTGGTGTTGAAATTCTTTGAATAATGTTAAAGTATATGTTGAGGTTTGGTGTATTGGAATTACAGTAATTTTTTTAAAAAAAAGGTTCAACAATAACAACGGTTATATTTAAATTACCCGTTGTTAATACTTTCAACAACGGGTGTAGTACCTCTACCCGTTGTCAATGATTTTTTTGACATATTTCATTTTGGCGCAAATTTGGTGAAAATATATTTTAACGGGTATATTTTAACCGTTGTAATAAACTTTTGACAACGGTTGGCTTTTATTGACCCGTTGTTATTAACATATAACAACGGTTCTTCTCTGAGCACTCGTTGTCAATAGTTTGTCTTAATAAAAAAACTAATTTAGAAACCCATACAGCATGCCATACACAAACACACACAACATTAGTTCAACCGTTGGTATCCTGAGTTAATTTTTCTCTCTTCCTCGCTTTCTACATTCTCGTTGCCGGCCGTCGCCCAATTTCCGACGCCCAGATTCCGTTGCCTTCCCTTATCATCCTGCTCGTTCTCTTTATCATCATCATCATCAGGTATGTTCACTTTAATTTTGTGTTTCGTCATTAGGGTTTTAAGACGATCATCTTGTTCACTTTAATTCTGTTTTTTTTTTCGTCTTCTTTGTTATCTTTATCATCCCGCATCATCTACTTCACTCCTCTTATTAGGGTTTAGGATTTTAGAAGCTCAATCTGTTGTTTTAAATTTTCATTCCTATTAGGGTTTAGGGTTTTAGATAATACTCTGCATGTACGTTGTTAAGTTGTTCATTTCCTGTTCATATTTGGGTTTTAGGATTATCATGGGTGAAAAACGTAAAAGAAGTCAAAAGAATAATAAGCCTGGTGATAATAAGCCTGGTGAGAGGGGTGCTACGAAGTGCCAGAGAGTCCTTGCAGCTATAGCCGCTAAACAGCCGTTCAAAATAACATGGAGTGAGATGGGTTTCCCTACTGATCCAAATGCGGGTCTTTTCTCCAGTTGGATTGGTACTTGCACAAGACAGTTTGTGCCTATCCATTTAGATGATTTTAGAAATTTGAATCCAAAATTGGCGGAGTTATGCTTGGCTCGGGTAAAGGAAGGCTTTATTATACCCGATGAAAGCCATGATGAGTATTTAATGCATAAGGCAGCAGATGTCCACAGGCAGTGGAGGTGTGACGTTGCTAGGGATTGGTTGTATGTGGACAAGGCAACGGGGGAGATGCGTAAGAGCCCACCGGAAAACAAGTGTCCCACCATCAAGCAGGAACAATGGGATCTTTTCAAAAAGATGAGAACTACTGAGAAGTTTCAGGTTAAATATCCTCGCCTTTTAACGATTTACCTATCATTTTTTTAATTAATGAGTCCTTTATATAATCTTTTTATTATCTCATCTACTTGCGCTTTTATATAATTATTTGAAGGCCGTTAGCAGAAGAAATCGTGCTAACATTTCATGCAAGAAGGGGAAATGGTATGGTTCTCGAGGCGATTCTGAAAGATAGAAGAGAACCTCGTAAGTAGCATGCATTATTCCCCTGTGAGACTTTATTTTTTAATCACACTTGGACTTGCATTGATACACATTTACGTGTATAAATGTTACCATGTTAATGTGTAGGTGGCAAAGGGAGTGAAAGAGGTGGATCGGCATGTAACTTATAAAGAAGGGCACACGCCTAAAGGATCCGGTCGTCGCGTGACAAATATGATGAGGAAGTTTTGGCCAACATAGTAAGCATTATTTTATTAAGACGAGTTCATTACTAACTTTATTATTTTAGTCACAAATATAATTTGAAGTTTATTTAATATATTATAGGACAACGTATTGAAAGAGGTAGAAGAAGGGAAATTCACTCCCAATGGTCGTAATGACGTTCTTGCTAGAGCGATCGGCCGACCCGAACATCCAGGTCGTTTGAGGGGCGTCCGTTACAGGTTGGAGTAACGAAATATTATGGGAAAACTGCCCGATAAAGAAGAAAAGGAAGACTAAGTCTAAGAAGGTGACATGGTAACATTTATTCTATTATTTTCATTTAAGTTCAATTCACATGTTATTGTTGGGATAAAATTTGCTGACACATTACATTATTGGCAAGCGACTTGATTAATGGCATCCGTACTACTAAAAGTGAATCTTTGGAGGTAAGCTTTCCGAAGAAGAAGTGAAGATGATGGAGGATGTCATTTCTAAAGGGGTAATAATAAGGTACAACAGATTGGTCAAGAGGCCGCTACTACCTTGGCAATACATGAGAAGGAAGTATCGGTCAACGAGATTCAGAAAGATCAGGTACCTAATAATGCTTCAAAATTGTAACAACTAAAGCCGATCGGTACCTAATACTTCCTTATTTTTTTTTCTTTTTTTTTTTTTGGGGTAAGATCGGGGTGTGTTCACTTTGCCCACTCTAATGCTATAACTTCGACATGGTGCCATTGGTTAATTTTATTAGGTAAATAATGGGTCCGAAAAGGAGATGCAACTTGAGAAGACGGCTGATGGAAAACAGCATACATCCCCTTCAAGTCGGTTCCCTGTTTTGATAAGGTATGCATGAAGTGTTTAATTAGTTAAATTTATATGAAATGAAGTTTGTGCAAAAATCGGCCCTGAGACAGAAAGTGTTTTTGCAAAATCTTTTGAATTTGAAGCGTTTTGCAAAGATATAATAATGTATGTGTATATTCTTCAGGCCGTAAACAAGAGGCCAGTTATTCTTGCTGACTCTAATAGAACCGAAAAGCCACATGTGCGTGTTGGCCAGGGTCTCGTAGAAATGCACACCAAATCTGCAGCAGCGGAAACTGTAGTTCATGGCGAAAAACTTTTGCAGAATCATACCAAAGTAAAAATAACTACAGTCTTACCAGGCCATGAAAACTTGCAACTGTAACTGTCTCGGTTCGTGACGACATTACCATTCTCGGGAGATGCACTTGGAAGTTTCATCCAATGGCCTGAAACTCACATCTACTTGGCGAAGATATCTCGCCTCGGAACGGAAAGCGATTGGGGTTAGAAGAAATACCTTTATATATATGTTAAATTTTTAATTGTTGAATGCTTTTATATGTTAAATTTATATGTTATTTTTTTTTTTGTAGGGAACAAAAAAGTCGGCTTCGGCGGATAAGCCTAAGTCCACAGACATGCCAACGACCTCGTCGAGACAACAACTTGATGAGGTATTTAATTAACTTCTCCATTTTTTTAAAAACCTCGCTCCCTTTATTTATATTTTTTTCTCTATTTATAAAAAGCATGGTAATTTTGTGTAGGGGACAAAAAAGACTGATAAGCCTAAGTCCCCAGTCTTACCTGCTGCTACTACCTCATCATTGAAAGTTAGGAGTTTAAACGACACACAATATAAAGGGGAGTACATGGGATATGTAAGAATGGTGACGATGATGAAACTGCATGAGGAGGCTGCCCATCGCATAGCAACCGAGCAATTGATAGTTATTCCGCTCGAGTAGGATATTCTAGGGGTTGAGCGCCAAGCACTTCTATCATGGGATATGCTAGCCATATGGGCTGGCCTAGACCAGATTGATATAGCACACGTATTTGTTTGGATGAAGTAAGTTTCTTAATAAATAATTTCTTAGTCTAATATTCTGACTACTAGATAGTGTTTTAAATACCGGAATTAATACCGGAATTTTTTTGACAGGCTTTTTACTGATCTAGTTTGTCCTGCCAGGGATTTGTATGTATGGTGATCTAACTCAAACAACTCGCCTGATTGGTATAATTAAGTGCAAAATGAACTAATAAACAATGACACAAAGATTTTTATACGTGGAAAAACCCTGGGAATAAGGGGAAAAACCACGGGCACCAAGCCAGGAGTGATTGTTACAATGGTTTTAGATAGCCTGACAGAGTATTGTTATATTAGGCGTGACAGGCGAATATATAGCTTAAGAATACAAAAATATAAGTAAAAGTGAGGGTATATCTGATGATCTTTCTCGTCTTCTCTTCCTTTCTATTTATAGCTGATCTCTTCCTCCTTCTTATGCCGTTTAGGGTTTCCTGGTAAATAGGGAATGTGCCCTATTTACCCGGAGGTGGTTGCCTCTTTCTTAGCCGTTGTTTTGACTGCTTCCTATATCATAGCTTTCTGGAATTGGTCTTCCTTTTTTGTAGGGAACATATATCAATCGCCTATTTGTCGCTCGCAGTGGCCTGGTGCTTTTCCTTTTAGGGTGGTTATCTTTCGCCTCTTTCATCAACTCCTGCTTGGTGCCTATCCGTGTTGAATCAATGCCTGGTTTCAGATGTCTTTTGCCTGGAAGTTGTCCTTGGCTGTTGCCTGGCCTATATCAGGTCAGGCAGGATAGTTTAGGGCCCAATAATTGCCCCTTATCTGCTTATTCCATTATTGGGTCTGGCCAGGAATAAGGAGATAAAAATTTGGGCCAGGCAAGTGATTTGTGCAGGGTCTTTTTATCGGATTTAGAATTGGTGTTTGGTTCACCTTCTTATAACGGTTATTTGTCATTAATAGGGTAGGTTCACAAAACCCTAGGAGAGTCATGATTAGTCTCTACCACTTGCTTTTCTAGCGTTTTAGGATTTGCGGTTATAAATAGCCTTCTTTTGCCGTGATTGCTTCCACATCTCAATCTCCAAATTTCTTCTTTCCCTTTCTAAAAAATTCTCTCTTTGAAAAATTCATCTTCCAGAAAAAATAAGATATGGCTGGTGGCAGGGGAAGGACAGCAGCTTCAAAAGCACCTGCTGAGGCTGAAAAAGTTCCTGTTGAAGTTGAAATGGTTTTCTGCGAGGTTGAGGGGTCTCGATATCATCCCTGCGGATGATGTGGTGGAGGTTGTTGCTCCTCCAGAGGTTCTGTCCATGTCTTATAAGGGGGTCGAATATTCTCCTAATAAGGCTTTAGCGGCTTCTTTTCAAGAAGCCAATCAACTGAAACCTGCTTTTGAGCATTATATAAAGGGCAGGGGCCTTATTCCTCATGGGGCTGAGGTTTGGATTCCTGAGAACGGTCCTGTCAGGGCTAATTGGAGTAGCCCGGGTTGGTTCTGTATTTTTGAGTGGGCGTTCAGGGGTGGCGGTCAGCTTCCCCTTTCTCCTTTTATGACTGAGGTGATTAGGGCTATTAGGGTTCCTCCGTTTCAACTCATGCCAATGGTTTGGAAAATTGTCCATTCTATTGAGCATTTATGTTCTAAGCATAAATTGGTTATTACCCTGGATGATTTCAAGAATGTCTATCACCTGAAGAGTCATTCTCTTTGGGAGGTTCAATTTTGAGTCGGGTCAAAGATGGCTCCCGATTACCAACTTTGATTGGGGATGATAAAGGATGGGCTCAAACTTATATGTTTATCAAGGTTGATTCAATTGCCCCGACTGGGCTATCTAAATTACCCAATTTGTTGAAGGAGGTAACTTTCTTTCCGCATTATTTTTGGTTTGGTAATAATATGTTTTGGAGAGTTTACTTACTTTGCCCGTGCTTTCTTTTAGTAAATGATTGGGTGAATGATCCCGATCTTTGAGGGGTCGGTGACGGATAGCGGCGTTTATGGCGTTGCTCAAGAGGAGAGGGCTTGGCCTGCCTGTCTGGGGCAAGCTTCTATGCCTCGTTTTAAGAAGGCTAAGTTGAGTACGTATAAGCCTGTAAAGAGCACTAAGGTTCCAGGGGCATCTTCGTCAGGGAGTAAGTTCTTTTGCTTATTTTTGTCATTCTGTTTCCTGTATTGGATTCATGCTTATATTGCTGATTTAGAAACTCGTCGTGCGGCTACCAAAGGTGCTTCGCAGATGCTAGTTTTGGTCTGTCTTTGGTGAAGGCGGGGTCTCCCAGATTACGGGGAGAAGTCATAGAGCAGTGAGGCAACGGGAAGTGATAGTGCTGTTCACGTTCAGGAACCTGTGCAGGAGGTTCAGTTGGTGTCTCCTGAAAAGATTGTGGATGATAGTGACCGTCCTGAGAAGAGGAAGAGAGTGGATGAGTCTAGAGGAGTTCATGAGGTCAGGGGGGTCAGGGCTCGTATGGATGAGGTCCAGTTTGCTAAGGATCAAATCCAGGCTCAGGCTTTTGTGGTTGATGATCCCTATTTCAAGTACCAGGCAGAGGAAGCTTCTGCCCGTGCTTTGGCTGCTATGTATCGTTCCAGGGACTATGCTGCCAACCTGGTTACCATGCTTCAGGAGGTATATATTGTCTTTGTTTATTGTGGGTTTTTGTGTGTGTTTTCTTTTTTTGTGTCTTAGATAGGCATTTTTCTTTTGTTTTAGAATGTTAATGATGTCTTTGAGGAGCGCACTGTCAACTGGAATCATCCATGGTCTAAAAATGCCTTGGATTGGGAGGTACAAATCTTGAAAAAGATCTTTGACAAGTTTAAAGTCGAGTTGGAGGTGTCAAGGTGAGAATCATTCTTTGAAGGAGGATAATGAGGCGGGGAAGGCTCGGTTCTTTGGTGGAGTCTTCTAAGTGAAATCGCTCAGGATGCTCAAAGCTCTTGAGGCTAAGTTTGATATTGCTCGGGAAGAGTTGAAGGTTGAAAAGAGGCTATGCGGGGAGCGATTAAAAGTAAATGAAGAATTGGCTGTAGAGAGGGATGAGGTCCAGGCTAGGTATAAAGATGTTGCATTGTATTTCTTTGGCAAGGGCCGTGTGGATGCTATGAAAGAGCCCTTTGAAGTCGAGGCCTTTTTGGAATCTGATCGGGGAGTTGGCTGATCTCAATACCACTTATCCTAAGCTTTGTAAGTTGCATGCTGACGAGGAAGTGGACTCTCCTCCATCCAAAGGGAAAAATAGTGATCTTTGAAGAGGAGGGAGATGAAGAAGAGGAGGGCGATGAGGGGATTGGCTGCTCACTCTCGTGTCCAAGGCGGGCTAGTTTGATTTTTTCTGTTGTGGAATTTTGTATTGTTTTGGCCTATTCAGGGGGGATGTTCCCTGAACAAATAATTTAGGATTTGTTTTGGTTTTTGTTGGCTTTTCCTGGATAAATGGTTTGTTGCCCAGGAAGGGTATATTCCTGGGTAGGTTTTGATATATATATCCTTTCTTCTCTTGATTTTCTTCTTTGTGTTTGACTGGAATTTGTACCTGTACATTTATGTGATTTTTTGTTAGAGTAATGCCTGTCGGGGAGGGCTTATGGCCCTCATTCCTCTGTTTATGGGGAATGGTGGCTCTATCGCACTGTCGGGAGGGCTTTTGAGAATGAGGGTGGTTGCTGGGTCGGGAGGGCTTATGGCCCTCACTGTCAGGAGGGCTTCTTTGACAAGTACTATGGTCTATTCCACCTTTGTACTTATCTTTTTATGTCCGAGCTCGGTTTAATTTTCGGGTTAGGCGGCGGGTGCCAAATTAGAGCATTTTTAGAAATGTTCGGGTTAGGTGGAGTGGCCTCAATCCCGAATATTTGTTTAAGCCTAAAGTGTAACATATAATAAGTGAAAAGAAGGCGTAAAACAAGTTTTCAGGATTTAAAATAAAGTTTTAGGTGAAGCTAAGAATAATGTGCAAGCAACTTTAGCACATAGCGGGAAGTTCTATTGACATGTATATAGGATAGGTAGTTTTACCTGCTTCTCAGATATGAAATAGTTTTAAGTGGGAAATGTTCCAAGATCTGGGGATCATTTCTCCTTCCAAACTTTGTAGCCTGTAAGCTCCTTGTCCCACTATTGAATCAATTAAGTACGGGCCTTCCCATGTAGGGGCTAGCTTGCCTGCGTTCTTTTCTCTGGTGTTGGGGAAAACTTTCCTTAGTACCAGGTCTCCTTCTTTGAATACTCTGATGTTGACATTGTTGTTGTAACTTCGCGATCGCCTGTTGGTAGGCGGCTATCCCGACTTTGGTGCATCCCTTAGTTCTTTGTTAAGAGTAGGTTATCCGTAATAAGGGCATGTTCTCTTCTATTGTGTTGTTTGCTTCTTGTAGTTGGCACATGAATTTCTATTTGGTCTTTCTCGCTTGACCATAGACCAGGGAATATGGTGTCCGGCCTGTGGTTGTTTTGGGTGTGGTCTGTCACCCCATAGGACTAGGGGAGCTCTTACGCCCATCTTCCTTTTCTTCTTTTCGGCTTTTTCTTGGCAACGATTACTACTTTGTTACTTGATTACGCTTGGCCGTTGGCTTTAGGGTAGCCTGGTGTAGATGTGACTAGATTGATATTCCATTGTGCACGAAGTTAGTCGTTTTCTTTTTTCCACAAATTGTGTACCATTGTCACTGACTATTTCGAAGGTATTCCATATCTACATATGATATTCCTTTTGATAAATGATATGACATCTTTTTCTTTGACTTGCCTGTAAGAGTCTGCCTCTATCCATTTGGAAAAGTAGTCAGTCATTGCTAGCATGAAGACTTTTTGTCCAGGCGCCTGAGGTAGCTTGCCTACTATGTCCATGCCCCATTTCATGAATGGCCAGGGGGGTGAGATGGAATGTAGTAGCTCTGATGGTTGATGGATATAAGGGGAATGGATTTGACAGGCTTCACATTTTGAGCTATATGTTATGCGATCGACTCTCGGGGTTGGCGAAGTAGCTGTCCGAGAATTTTGCTTGCCAGGCTCCTTCCACCTTTATGATTTCCGCAGTATCCATCATGTATGTCTTCTATGACCTGGCTGGCTTCATTTGGTTCCAGGCAATGTAAGTAAGGTCCAGCCTGAGACTTTTTAAACAAGGTGTTATTTATAATGGTATAAGTGGATGCTTTGATTTTTAGGGCCCTTGCTTCGTTTTTATTTGTAGGGAGTATCCCCTGTAGGAACCAATCATAGTAAGGTTTAGTCCAGGAGGTTGTATTTTCCTGGATAGGGCAAATTTGTTCAGGCCTTTCTATGGTTGGTTCCAACAGGTGGACGATGGGTATTTTGTCAAACACAGCAGGGCTGAAGTTTGATCCCAGGTTGGCTAGGGCATCCGCCTGGGTATTTAAGTCCCTTGGTATTTGGTCAATGTCAAAGGTTTTGAATTTTTTGCAAAGGTTTTTGACATATTCCAAATAGAGTATCATCTTTGAATCTTTTGCAGCATATACTCCTTTGATTTGATTGGAAATTAAGAGAGAGTCAGTTTTTACCTTGAGAATTGCTACACCAAGTTCTATACATACCTTTAATCCAGCAATCAGGGCTTCATATTCAGCCTCATTATTCGTGGCTTTGAATTCACAATTAATAGCCTGTGTAATTAGGTCTCTCTGTGGTGATTTTAGGACTAGTCCTAGGCCAGTGCCTTTCATATTTGTTGCCCCATCTACATGGAGAGTCCATTCCTAGTCTGTCTTTTGGGTGTCAAGAAGATTGACCTCTTTTATGAGGTCTGGTTCTAGGGTAGGACTGAATTCAGCCACGAAGTCTGCTAGTGCCTGAGATTTAATTGTAAATCCGGGTTCAAAGGTTATATCATAGGTGCTGATTTGTCTTGACCATTTTGCCATTCCGCACGACAACTCGGGCTTTCTCGGGACAGATTTGATAGGCGGGTTGGTTCTTACAATGATTGGGTGACTTTCAAAATAAGGTCGAAGTTTAGTGCAGGACATTACTAAAGCAAGTACATATTTTTCAAGTAGGTCATACTGGGTTTCTGCGTCTAGGAGACTTTTACTTACATAGTAAACTGGATCTTTGTTGGCCATCAATTTCTTTGGTCAGGACTCCACTTATCTGCTGTTTCGTGTGAGATAGGTAGGCCGTCGGGGGTTCTCCTTTTTACGGTTTGGCAAGTAGCGGAGGTGTAGTCAGGTATGTTTTGAGCTCCTGGAAGGCTGACTCGTGTTCAGGCAACCATTTGAATGCTTTGTTCTTCCTGAGTAGGTCATAGAATGCCTTGCACCTTACTGATGATCTGGAAATGAATCTATTCAGGGCTGCAACTCGTCCTGTCGGTTTTGAATATCTTTGACCGACTTGGGGATTCGGTTCTAGTATGGCTCTTATTTGTTCTGGGCTGGCTTCTATTCCTCTTTTGGTCACCATGTACCCCAGGAATTTTCCTGAAGATACTCCAAAATGGCATTTGGATGGGTTAAGTTTCATATTGAATTCTTCCAGGATCTTAAAGGCTGTCTCCAAGTCCCTGACATGATCTTCAGCTTTCTTTGATTTAACTACCATGTCATCAATATAGACTTCCATGGTGTCTCCTATTTGGTCCTTAAACATTGTATTGACCAGGCGTTGGTATGTTGCCCCTGCATTTTTCAGGCCAAAGGGCATTGCTGTGTAGCAGTATATGCCCCTTTCCGTGATAAATGCAGTATGTTCCTGATCTGATGCGTGCATCTTGATTTGATTGAATCCACTTGAGGCATCCATGAATGTCAGGAGTTCATGCCCTGCTGTAGCATCCACCATTGCGTCTATGTGTGGGAGCGGAAATGGGTCTTTTGGGCAGGCTTTATTGAGGTCTGTGTAATCTACACAAACTCTCCACTTGCCATTCTTCTTTTGTACCACCACTACGTTGGCTAGCCTTGACTAGGGTACATGACTTCTCTTATCATCCCCATGTCCAATAGTTTGTCTACTTCTTCATTAATGATAGCATGTCTTTCAGCGGCAAACTTTCTTCTTTTCTGCTGGACAGGCTTATAAGACTCATCAATATTTAGTTTATGTGTAATAATATTGGCATCTATTCCGGTCATATCAAAATGTGACCAGGCAAAACATGAAGATTTACCTTTAAGAAAATTTACTAATTCTGGCCTGATATTATCAGGGACATCAGATCCTACCGATGCGTGCTGTCGGGTACTCAGGGTCTAAAATTACTTGATCAGTTTCCATTTTGGTTTCTGCCACATGAGTTGTCCTGACAGGGTACTGTAATTGCTAGGCGAGGGATTTATCTACCTTGGAAGGCTTCAGTGACTCAGTATAGCATTCCTGGGCAGATTTTTGTTCACCTTTTATGGTTGCTACCCCCCATTCTGTTGGTATTTTGATGCATTGGTGATAGGTGGAGGGTATGGCCCTTACGTTGTGGGTCCATGGTCTTCCCAATATGGCATTGTAGGATGACAGGAAGTCCAGGACTCCGAATCTTTCGTATGAAGATACTCCTTCCACGTATGTGGGCAGGTGTATTTCTCCCAGTGTGTTTCTTTTTTCTCCACTGAATCCCACTAGGACATTAGACTTCTTTATGATTTGGCTTTCATCAATCTTCATTGCTTTAAGGACGTCAAGCATTATCAGGTTTACTGAACTGCCTCCATCTACCAGGATTCTCATGACACGTGCAGTCCCTATTTGCATGGTGATCACCAGGCTGTCATGGTGGAGGTCTGGAATGCCCTGCATATCAGTGTCGTCAAAAGTAATTTGAGGTAAATTGATAGGTTTAAAAGGAGATTTCATTTTTGACTCCCTGGCAATTTTCTTTGCATTTAATTTGGTCAGGCCATAAATTTCGATCCTCCATTGATGAATTTGACTTCATAAATGGGTGGTGCAGGGGGTAAGTCACGTTGTTGCCTTTCTGTGTTTTTTCTTGTTCCATCATCTTCCTTGTTCTTTGTTGGCATCAAGTCTTTCAGGTATCCTTTCTTTAGCAGGTAAGCCACTTGTCTCCGTAATCCCAGGCATTCTTCTGTTGTGTGTCCTATGTCCATGTGAAATTCGCACAACCTAGTGGTGTCCTTCCTTGAGTTGGGGTTGTCTGACTTCTTTGGCCACTTGACAATGTCTCCCATATGGTCAAGTCTCTTGATCAGTCCTGCAATGTCAACAGAGAAGTTATATTCCTGGACAGGAGGATAAGTATAAGAGTTACCTCGTTGTTCATGTGTATAGTTGACTTCTAATCTGTCAGGTCTCGTGTAGGGAGATGGCCTGGAACTGCTTCCTCTGTGGTGAGAACTTTTTCTGTTTGTTTTGTCATATCCTGAGTTGTTGTCAGCATTATCTGCCTTGTAGCCTTTGTCTTCTTCCAGCCTGATATAGCCTATGGCTAATGCTTGGACATCTTCAAAGGTATGACAGGGCTTCATGGTCATTGCATCATAGAAGTCACTATCCAGGGGTAGCCCTTGCCTGAAAGCTTCAACGGCTGTTCCAACATCACATTTGGAGATTGAAACCTTTTCTTTGTTGAATCTTGTCATGTAGGATCTGATGGATTCTCCAGGCTTTTGTTTAACCCTGTACATGTGTCACGGATCTCTTTTCTAGTTCCTGCTGCTGGCAAACCGATGATTGAAAGAGTTGACCAGGTCACAAAGGACTTGATGCTTCCATTTGGCGAGGTTTATCTACCATTGCGGGCGGTCCGTTCGAGTTGTTCTAAATCCCTTACACATGCGGACTTGACGTAGTTCATCGGGAATTGATCTTTGCCAAAGCATCCTTTGCTTGTAATAGGCAACATGGTTTTGTGGATCAGTGGTTCCATCATAGATTCTCATTGAGGGAATCACAAATTTCTTTGGCAGGTCTATTTTTGCTATTTCATCCACAAAGGGTGAATCAGCATAGCTCTCTGGATTTGCTTCTTCAATTGGGGTAGGAACTCCTGGAATCTTTTCAAATCTCTCGTGAAGTTTTTGGATTTCCTGGAGCATAGCCATCATAATGGCCGTGTTAGTCGATCGATGAGGTCTCATCATTTTGGAGTTCTCTGAGTCCGTTCCTTCTCCCGCTTTGGACTTTGATGGAGTAGGAGTACCAATATTGGAGAAATCAATGTTCCTTATGATTGAGGAGAATGGTGTGCCAGGATGGACTTTCAACTTTGATCCTGAAGCTTTTTCTCCCATGTGTATTTTTAGGTGGATTTGATTCTTTCAATTTTGCCATACTGCTTGGCTGGATCATTTTTGTTTTAGTTGTTCCATCTCCAACAATTGTTGTTTAGGTGACTAATTGTTGCTCAACGCTATCTCTGCCATCTTTTCTTAGTTTTTTTTTTTTGTGGTATTTGGTTGTGGGCTTTGATTATTTTTGAGTTAGATGCCCCACGGTGGGCGCCAATTGTTTTGACGGGCTTTTTCTTCGATCTAGTTTGTCTGCTGAGGGATTTGTATGTAGGGTGATCTAACTCAAACAACTCACTTTGATTGGTATAATTAAGTGCAAAATGAACTAATAAACAATGACACAAAGATTTTTATACGTGGAAAAACCCTGGGAATAAGGGAAAAAACCACGGGCACCAAGTCGGGAGTGATTGTTACTATGGTTTTAGATAGCCTGACAGAGTATTGTTATATCAGGCGTGACAGGCGAATATATAGCTTAAGAATACAAAAATATAAGTAAAAGTGAGGGTATATCTGATGATCTTTCTCATCTTCTCTTCCTTTCTATTTATAGCTGATCTCTTCCTCCTTCTTATGCCGTTTAGGGTTTCCTGGTAAATAGGAAATGTGCCCTATTTACCCGGAGGTGGTTGCCTCTTTCTTAGCCGTTGTTTTGACTGCTTCCTATATCATAGCTTTCTGGAATTGGTCTTCCTTTTTTGTAGGGAACATATATCAACTACCTATTTGTCGCTGCGGTGGCCTGGTGCTTTTCCTTTTAGGTGCTGGTTATCTTTCGCCCATCTTTCATCAACACGCTTGGTTCCTATCCGTGTTGAATCAATGCCTGGTTTCAGATGTCTTTTGCCTGGAAGTTGTCCTTGGCTGTTGCCTGGCCTATATCAGGTCAGGCAGGATAATTTAGGGCCCAACAGTAATAATGTAGGATATTGAAATTGAGAGTGATGCCCGAGAAGAATATTCCATCTGATCAATACGGATTCCTGTGCCCCTATGTTTTATCTTTATTTATTGCGGATTTCTCGTTCGAACAACGGTTAGATTATATTGCTCAGCAATTGGCGACAACCAAGAAGCTGATTTTTGGCGCTTATAATGAAAAAGGGTAATAAACAAATTAATATTACGTTTCCCCCTACAATTGCATTTTCATAACTAATATATGTACTTGTTAATAATGATGATGTCTCTTGATGTAGGACTCATTGGGTGCTAGCAGCCATCATGCCGACAAGGAATAAAGTTTTCTGGTTGGACTCTTTACATCATCAACCAAGCGAGACTTTTAAGCACTTGATTAATATGTAAGTTTATAATACCAATTTATTTATAATAACATTTTCAATTTTTATTTAGAAAAAAGCTCTTTCATATTTTTGTCCCTAAAAAATTAGTTTCGCCCCCTTTTTTATTTTTTAAAAAAGGGGCTTTGAGAAGAAAAGAGCAAACGAGCGGGATCAACCCACGAAAGATTCTCGATGTTGGCCCCGATTTTATTACGATAACAGGGGTACGTGCTCAAATACAATAACATTAAGTGCAAAATCTATGTTTAATACTAATACAATACCTAAAGTTCAAGATTCTGATGTGAGCCTTCTCTCGTCTGTTTTTTTTTATGTAATAATAGGCCCCTCGCCTTGACCGGATAGCATACAATGTGGATACTACGCTTGTCGGTTCATGTTGGAGATTATTAGGCGAAGATATCTCATTATTCCAGAAAAGGTTAGTAATAATTTAAACATGTGTTTATTACTTTTTTTTAAATTAGAGCAAATGTTGTCTTGCTTGCTGCTATATATACCATGATGTTGCTAATGTTGTCTTGCTTGTTGCTATATATACCATAATGTCTTCTCTTTGTTTTTTCCGCAGTATGCAATCAACCCGTCACAACAGATTGAGCAGTACTCAAGTATAGATATAGACGAGGTAAGAGACATGTGAGGAAACTACGTCTTAGAATATAGAAATGCATGATACTCAGAGTTTAGATCAACTTATTAATAAATTTTTTGTTGAAGTTAGGGAATGATTAGTTCATGTAAATTCAACTCCTTGTAAGTGTATATATATATATATATATATATATATATATATATATATATGATGCATTTCTTTGTTGTGGTTGAATTGAATCTATTGAGTTCGATGAACCCAGTTTGTGATTTATCTTTGGTCTTTGGTATATGGTCTTTGACATATGCAGGTTTTTGAATGGCATGAAACAAATTTAATTTTTCAAAACATTAAGAGTTCATAATAAAAACGGTTACTAAAAAAAACCGTTGTGAATACCTTTCACAACGGTTAATAAAAATAACACCGTTGTGAATGACATTCACAAATATCCGCGCATAATATTCAACAACAGGTTTTAATCGTAGAACCATTGTTAAAAGTCTTCACAATTTTGGAGGTAAAATTACAACAACGGGTATTAAACTAAGAACCGTTGTTACTAACAATTTCAACAATGGGTATGTACCATAAACCCGTTGTCAAAAGACTTCACAATTTTGGAGGGAAAGTTACAACAACGGTTATACATACGACAACCGTTGTTATATTATTCCCTCCAAATTTTTGAAACACTTTCCACAACGGAGAACACCCAACAACAATGGCTTTTAACCGTGGTGAATACTTTAGACAACGGTTTCATTAAATAACCAAACCGTTGTAAATACCTTCTACAACGACCGCTTTAACAACGTCCGCTTTTTGTTTTTACAACGGTTTTTACCCGTTGTTATAGGTTGTATCTGTAGTAGTGGCAGCGAAGTTGAAGAGTCGGGTTGCAAAATTGAAGAGCTAGAGTTATCTCGTAGAGTTGAAGAGTTATCTTGCAAAGTTGATGAGTGGCTTAGGATAGCTGTGCGTAATCATGTTGCTAAACTTGATATCGATGGTCCTCTTAAATACCAATTGCCTCACATTTTGTTCTCCGCAAAATCTTTAGAACGACTTGACTGTTATAATGTCAAGATACCCTACTACAACAAAACCATAGATTTTGTGTCTCTTAAGACTTTGAGATTAAACAATGTCGATGTGGAGGACCGTATGCTAAATCGTATCATTAGTTCCTGCCTGTTGTTGAAATGTTTGTCTGTTGACACTTGCTCAGGCCTCGAAACTATTGTGATTCCTTGTTCAAGTCAAGTAGAAGAGCTTGATTTATATGATTCTTTATCTAAAAATGGGATAATGATTCTTGAGACCTCGAGTCTTACATGTTTTCTGATCTCGTTCTGTGATAATCATTGGCCGGTTATGTCGAATCCTGGTTTGTGACAAAACAAAAACGTAATAGGGTTTAAATAATACAAACATCCTAGGTGTTTTCAAATAGAGGAAATTGAAACATTATTAACTTTTCAATTCTTGTTGACAAATAATTTATTAGTAAAACTTTATCCCAAAAAGAAGATTTATATTCTAAAGAAAACTTTATCCCAATAAGAAGATATATATTCTAAAGATATATTTTTATTTTATTTTTATTTAGTGTTTTATAAAACTTGAAGACTCTCTCGTTGCCTGAAAAAAGCCTCTTATATATATATACATTGATTGCATTACTGAAAAATTTAGCAACTTATACTTTATAATTTAATATCAATTTTATTTTATTTTAATGAAAAAATCATAATTATGTATTTATTTAAAAAAATTTATTTATAAGAATATATTCATTGAAAAGATAATAATGTAATGAAAGAAAAATTTATTTTTTACCTTATTTAGCAAGATGCTTTTTGGAGAGAAAACTAAGAGAGTAAAAAATTTTATTTAAATTGTGAATTTTTTTAGTATGTTTTTTTGTCACGAAGCTAATAGTAAGCATGTGTCAAGTTTTTCTCTATAGTAATAACAACAACAACAACAACAACAACACCAATAATAATAATAAATGTTATAATAATATTATTCATTATTATTATTATTAATAAAATATCAATATAATCTAATAAGTAATATAAAAAATAAAATAGTAATATAATAATAAATATAATATAAATAACATTATTAATAGTATTATAATATATTAAATAATATAATATATTAATAATAGTAACTAAAAAAAGAATATGATAAGTATAATATAAATATTATAAATAATAATAACAAATATAAATAATAATAATAATAATAATAAGGGTAATTTGATAACTTATACCTTGAATAACTCGCCTTTTCAAATCTTATACCTAAGATAATTTTCTTTAAAATCTTATACCTAAAATAACATTTTCTTCTAAACTTGATACCAATTCTTAAAAAAAATCCCTAAATTAGCGATTTTGCCCTTATTAATTTGATAGTTTTTAGTGGTGTTAATCATGGATATGTGTTAATAGGTGAGGCAAAGGATAACAATGATTAATTAGTAAGGGTAAGATTGTCAATTCAAGGCTTTTTTTCAGATTTGGTATCAAGTTTGGAGGAAAATGTTATTTCAGGTATAAGATTTTAAAGAAATTTATCTTAGGTATAAGATTTTAAAAAGTGAGTTATTCAAGGTATAGATTATCAAATTACCCTAATTGTGTCACCCTCATTCATTGCGGAAAAGTAAACACATAATTCTAGATAAAAACTGCATGGATATGTTTGTAATAGGTTCATTTGGGTAAAAACCTGTAATTTTTAAAATCTGAACCTGTTATAAAAATATCCACAACATGCAAGGTCTAAAATAAATCTCATAACTAAAACATCGCTAAAGTCGCGAAACAAAGTTATACAACCCAAATATGAAAAAGGGAGACATATGTTCCTAAAAAGTATATGACATAAAAAGTGTTTAAGGGTCACAATAAAATAAAGCCAATCTAGGTCCCAAGGTTATTTTGCTCGCTAGCTCGTCCATGTACCCCATATATGCATCACCTACCTGTCAATCGCATTTTATACAAATACGAAAGCCACAGTCAGTGGGGAGTAACTCCGAGTTCTCCCAGCCACGAAATGTCATAGTTAATATAACATGTAAACATAAGAATATGAATATGAACAACACATAGCCTTAGCATACAAATGCAAGACAATCATGCTTATCATGTGAACAAGAATATAAACAACACATAGTCCTAGCATGTGAATACTAGACTGACTCATACTACATGTAACACCCCGGTTTATAAAAGAAGTCCTCGTCAAGACATTCCCTCATAAAACGGACTGTTACCATCTCGGTTTCCCGAGGTAGTGAATAACAAATTAAACTCCAAGGCAATTTATATAAAATTTTAACTTAATTATTACAAATTCTCTTTTCAAATTAAATTACAAGAACTGACGTAAATAAAAGTGAAGTCTTCTAGATGATGATCTAGTTACTAGGTCGTCTGATCCAGTGTCTCACGCCCATCAAGCTCCCGTCCTATCTCTTAAACCTGTCAAGTCTGCTCCCCATAAAACGGTTCATCACAGGTGTTCACGAATACACAGGGTCAACCGCGAGGTTGAGTAGGGAAAACAATAAAACAATATAATATGATATGCATGATACTCCGTCACCTCCATCTCCATCTCAACTCATCACACACATCCCGAACGCCGCCATACCGATCCCCCGGTAGACACAACAATCGACCGTCGTCGATATACCACTAAAGCGGTGAGGTTATCCAGGGCAGGTCCTGCAGAACCCGCCTGGGCCTTATCACAACATCACATCGTACCACGATCTCATCACCACCACACCATCCTCCAACTCCAATGCATATGAATGCTCAAAAGAAATTGATGCAACACAATATATATATAAATCAATGAACTGATGAATCATAAAATCATGCCAGTTACCCGATGTTGTGATATCATGCTCAATACGATCAAATCAGTCAATCACCTTTCCGAATATAAATGATAACGTAAAGCAACAACCAGGAATCAAGTCAACACAATTCAACAATGACGATAATAGGACAAGTGTATTTCCCTACCTCATATGCCAGCAATTCCAATTAATCAGTTAAGCAGTCCAGAAAGTAAAGCAATGAATTTGATTATCGATCCTTCACGAATCCATCACCTTGCCGCCACCACAACCGCCACCAGGGCCACCTATGGCCGTCGACCACCGCCCCTATTTCTTCCCTGCTGCACCGACAACTACCCAAGCTCACTCTCCCTCTCTTTTATGCGTGAGATATGATGATTGATGATGATGAAAAGGAGTCATGCACATGGGAAGAGGAGGTGTAAAGAAAGAAAGAAAGTAGCATGCTTGTGTAAGTTGTGTTTGTTTACGTAAAAGAAAGAATAAAGGAAGCAAAAGGAAGTTGTAGTAATATTTTAATAATAATATTAGAATAATAATAATATATAATAATAATGGTATATTTTTAATAAAGATATTTTATTAAAAGTCGAATGTAGGATAAACCCGTCACGATTAACTTATATCGATACAACGCGGTTAATTAAAATAACTTAATGAAATTATCGACTCAATAATTTACCCGACTTAATTAGTAATATAAAATGTATAATAATTAATATATAATAATATCCGTTTAATAATATCCGTTTAATTCAATAATATCCGTTTAATTTATTATATAAAAATACGGGGTATTACACTACACTATCATGTGAATCACATAACATCCAGGAATCCAAACTCTATCAACCATAGCCGGCTTGCATCTCACCTTCTATGATTCATAGAATCATCAAACAAGAAAGGACAATATATCTAGAGACAGACATAAGTTCTTAGGACGGTCAATAGTCACTCTGTAACTCGAGTCTATACCACGAGGTAAGGTAAACACTCTAGTCCTAAACCTGCGCAGACCTAGCGACATGCGGAAAACTACCGCATCCAAGACCCATGATATCAACACATGAGTACCCCTAATGTAACACCCCCTCAAACCAAGGTGCCTTACCAGGACCACCCTACCATGAAAGTGTGTTACTATCTCGGTTGCCCGAGGTTAGTATATATCAAAAGCGTCTGAACTGAGCACATTTATTAAAGTACTGTAAAGTGTAAAGCTTACATCATCCAAACTCAAATACTGTTTTAAACAAAATACAACTTCAAAGTCTGCCAAATAAAGAAATCCAACTAAGACTCAGACGGTGATGCTATGACTCGTGATGGCACTCCTCCCAAGCCGTCCCAAGCTCACACTAGCAATACTGTCAAGCCTGCTCACCATCCCGAATGGATCACCGCGATTCCACAAACAACAACGGGTCGATTACTCAACAATATAAGACAGACAAACAATACAATCAACTGATCATCTTCCAATTCCAATCTTTGTTCCCATACTGTAACCGACTACATACCAAAGTGTGTAGCCTGCTCACCATCCCCGAATGGATCACCGCTGATTCCGCAGCCGATCCCACCTAGTCCAGCTCCTCAATGAGCGACAAACAATCCCTGTCCCTTAATGTGCACATCCCCTCCCGTGGCGGGTTCCACGGAGGGCGAACTAGGGTGTGAAGCTACTCCCGCAAGTGACTCCACCACAATCACAATCACAAGATATCACAGCCATCTCAACACCCTTACACCAACATCATCACCACAAACTCCATACTCCGATGATCAACAGATAACAATAAACACAACAACATGTCTTACAATAACAGTAAACTGAGCAGGAAACCCTACCTTAGAAATCAACAGTGGAAATGAACTTGCACACTCAGAAAGGCTCCTCTACGAAGTCTTCTCCTATATCATAATCATATCACACAATTACACATTGCACAACCCCCATATTCCCAATTCCATAATTATACAGTAACCCCAACGAATACAACAACATAGAATAAAACTTACCAACAGTAGGATGAGAGATTGTACGTAAGGACTCCGAAGGTTTCGCAAACAACAAAGCAATTGGGTGATTAAGGAGTGATTAGGGAGAGATTAGGGTTAACGTAAAATGATGAAGTAGAAATGATGTTTTGAAAAGCGACGGGATATAAAATAAATCTTAAACGCTCCCTAATCAAACCGTCAAAATAATACTCGCTTGAGACCGAATACTCGGTCGAGTAAAGTTATACTCGGCCGAGTATCCTCTACTCGGTCGAGTATTCACTATACTCGGCCGAGTATTCATCGGCAGAACCAAAACAACTCATAACAATAGCACTACTCGGTCGAGTAGTCACCAAAGAAAATTCGTAGTGTTACAATCTTTCCCCCTTAAAAAGAACTTCGTCCCGAAGTTCACACTGTACTATAAAACAAAGCACAACACTACGCCACAAGTCTATACTAACCACATATAACAACACCAAGGAACTATACAAATCACCACAAAAGTCATTACCCCGACTCAAAGCAAAACAACAACAAACAAAACACGACCGCGACCATCTCCTACCCCCCTAAAAAGACAACGGTTACGTCCCCGTAACCAAACATACCTGATCAAAAAGGTTAGGAAAACGTTCTCGCATAGCTTCCTCGGGTTCCCATGTGGCTTCCTCCACATTATGATTAGACCAAAGGACCTTGAGTAAGACCGTCTCACCATTCCGGGTCTTACGAACCTTGCGATCAAGAATCTCCTTAGGAATTTCGGCGTAGGACAAGGATTCATCAAGCTCGATGTTCTCTATCTCAAGGATATGCGACGGATCGCTCACATACTTTCGAAGTTGAGATACATGAAAAACATTGTGTACTCTATCCAAAGCTGGTGGTAACGCTAATCTGTAGGCCACCTCGCCAACACGGTCTAAAACCTCATAAGGACCTATAAACTTTTGGCTTAGCTTACCCTTTTTCCCAAACCTCATAACACCGCGCATAGGTGATACTTTTAAAAGAACCTTGTCACCTACCATAAACTCAATGTCCTTGCGGTGCAAGTCGGCGTAGCTCTTCTGACGATCTTGAGCTGCTCTCATCGTTTGCCGAATCAACTGGATTTGCTCAACAATATCTTGAACCAGCTGTGGCCCTAAAACCACCGTCTCAGAACTATCATCCCAACAAACTGGACTTCGGCATTTCCGGCCATACAAAGCTTCAAAAGGTGCCATCCCAATGCTTGTATGATAACTTTTATTGTATGAAAACTCGATCAGATCAAGCCTGTCTTCCCAACTGCCCCCAAAGTCTATAACACATGTTCTCAGCATGTCTTCTAAGGTCTTGATGGTCCGCTCTGTCTGACCATCGGTTCTTGGATGAAAGGTTTGTACTCATCTTTAAAGTCGTACCCATCAACTCTTGCAGCTCTTGCCAAAACTTGGATATGAACCTCGCATCACGATCAGAAACGATATCCTTAGGTATACCATGTAACCGAACCACATGCCTCCTATAACCTAATGCCAGCTGCATCTTAGACCAAGTATCTTTCATGGGAACGAAATGGGCTGACTTGGTTAACCGATCAACAATCACCCAAATCATGTTGTTACCTTGTTGTGACCTAGGTAACCCCACAATGAAATCCATGGAGATCGACTCCCACTTCCACTCTGGTACATCCAAAGACTGAATCTTACCTTGTGGTCTCCTTTGTTCACCCTTGACCTTTTGACAGGTCAAACATCTGGCTACAAACTCAACTATATCTCTCTTCATGTTTGGCCACCAAAAAGTCTTCTTAAGATCTCTATAAAGCTTGTCACCACCCGGGTGAATTGAATAAGG
Organism: Silene latifolia; assembly: GCF_048544455.1. Lineage (NCBI taxonomy): Eukaryota > Viridiplantae > Streptophyta > Magnoliopsida > Caryophyllales > Caryophyllaceae > Silene > Silene latifolia. Next base: position 169,758,119 of record NC_133526.1, read on the forward strand.
AGTGCAATGAGCCTCCGTCAAGATCACTCTCCGCAACTCTGCATCCTCAGGAACACACCATCTCCCATCAAAACGAACACTCCCATCTGGATGAATAGAAAACCTGGAAGCCGTTCCACTCTCTACCTTTGACTTCCACTCCTGAATCTTAGGATCAAGCTCTTGCTTACTTTTGATGTTCTCATACAACTCTGGCTCGATCGTCAAATCCCCGATGGTATCCCCCTCTCGAATCATAAAGATCCCCAAACTAGACATCTCATCCCTCAACTTCAGCAAGGACATAGCTGTACATAGCGAATGAACGCTCTTCCTACTCAATGCATCTGCAACAACATTAGCCTTACCCTCGTGATAGATGATCTCCATATCATAATCTCCAATCAGCTCCATCCACCGTCTCTGTCGCATGTTAAGCTCCTTCTGAGTGTAGATATACTTTAGACTCTTATGATCAAAGAACACCTTAAAAGTTGCTCCATAAAGGTAGTGTCTCCAAATCTTAAGAGCGAACACAACCGCACCTGACTCCGGATCGTGAGTAGGGTAGTTCTCCTCATATTGCTTCACTGTCTCAAGCATAGGCTATGACCTTCCTCCCTGCATCAAAACACAACCAAGACCATTCTTTGAAGCGTCGGTATATACCTCAAAGTTCTCACAACCCTCTGGCAAGGCTAGGATAGGAGCTGTGGTCAAGCGTTCATTTAGGGTTTGAAACGCCATCTCACAACTCTCATCCCAAACAAATCTGACTTTCTTCCTCATCAAGGATGTCATAGGTCGCGCTATGGTAGAGAAATCTTTCACAAATCTTCTGTAGTAGCCTGCAAGGCCTAAGAAACTTCGAATCTCAAAGAACATTCTTTGGCGATTCCCACTTGGTAACGGCCTCAATCTTACTAGGATCCACGGATACCCCCTTCTTAGATATGACATGGCCGGAAAAGCCACCTTCTCTAACAGAACTCACACTTGGATAGCTTGGCATAAAGCGATTATCTCTCAAAGTCTGAGAACTATCCTCAAATGCTCCTCATGCTCTTCCTTAGTCTTAGAATAGACTAAGATATCGTCGATGAAAACAACCATAAACCTATCCAAAAACGGTGTAAAGATCTGATTCATCAAGTCCATAAAAAGCTCGCGGCGCATTGGTCAACCCAAAAGGCATCACCACGTACTCGTAGTGACCATATCGAGATCGAACGCTGTTTTGGGAATATCCTCATCCGCTATCCTCGGTGGTGATACCCGACCTCGAACAATCTTGGAAAACACACCGCTCCACTTGGTGATCAAACAAGTCATCAATCCTCGCGAACGGATACTTGTTCTTCATCGTGACACGATTGAGCTCTCGGTAATCAATGCACAATCGCATACTTCCATCTTTCATCTTTACAAAAAGAACTGGAGCTCCCCACGGTGACACACTAGGCCTGATGTAACCCTTGCCTAGCAACTCATGTATCTGCTTTTTCAACTCTGCCAACTCCTTAGGTGCCATACGGTAAGGTGCTTTAGATATAGGACCCGCTCCCGGCTTAAGCTCCACGCTGAAATCAACATCCCTCTTGGGAGGCAAACTCGGTATTTCCTCGGAAACACATCTTCAAACTCTCCCACCACAGATATCTCGGAAGGCATCGGTGACTCTACTCGGTGATCTCTCACATGACAAAGAATCAAGGGGCACTTCTTCCTCAAACATGACTTTAAAGTCATCACAGCTATGAACCTACACTTAAGCTTTACCACAAACCCTATATAGGACACTCTAACACCCTTGGGACCCTTTAAGGACACCCTCTTTTGCCGACAATCTATCCTGGCATCATACTTACCCAGCCAATCCATCCCGACAATCACCTCGAACCCATCCAAAGGAAACTCTAACAGGTCTATTGGTAAATCTACCCCTCCAACTACCATGGATACCCCTTATACGAGTTTGAGACAGACACGAGACTCCCCTGAAGGTATGAATACATCATCTTTTACAACCTCAAACTTTCCCAAACCCATAGACAAGACATGACTCTTAGACACAAACGAATGTGTAGCCCCAGGAATCAAACAAAACAAAGAACGGTACATTATGAACAAGAAAGGTACCGGTAACTACATGAGCATCATCCTGTGCTTCCTGCTTGTCCATCATGAAGAGCTTTCCCTTTTTTTCTGTCCTCCACCCGAATCTGAAGCATTGGAGGTACTCGGCTTGGGCCGCAGAATCCGAGTGACGCTATTGTTCGCGCGATAAGATCCACCACCACCGCGGTTGAACCGCCCGGTTGCCCTGTCCACTTCTGTTGCCCCATGAACCTCCCGGTCGGTTACTAGCGAAACTCGAGTCGGCCCCGAGAAAAATTCCCGACCGAGCTCTGAACCATTCGGGCTTGTAACTCGTGCATTCCCGTCTTTTGTGGCCTATCCCACCACGGTTGAAGCAAGTAAGGTTGGTGTTGTCACTCACAGCCCGACCCCCATTCTTTCCCCAGCCACGAGATCCTCCCGAGAAACCACTCCACGGAAAAAGCCTTAGCATGGTTAAAATTCCCTTTCTTGTTGGTTGGCTGACTGTTGTTTCCACCATCATCCTTCCTCTTTTCTGCAGCAGTCCTCTCATCGATCTCTCTTGAGAGATCTACCATTCTCTCAGCTTGACCCGCTCTCAAGTACACTTCCTTGAGGTCAGTAGCAACCCCGGCTGGCATACGACTCACGATCTTAGCAGATAAACCCCTCTCAAAACGGAGAGCCAAACCTCTCTGTCCTAGCTGCATATCTTCAACATAACGAGATAGCTCCAAAAACCGATGATAGTAATCGTGATGTCATCTCCTCGGTCATGGTGAAGGAATCAAAGTCGGATCTCATCTTGTGTCGGATATGCTCCGGCACAAACCGCTTCTCTCATAGCACTCTTCAACCGGACAAGGAATAGCTCCTTCCGCACGGTAGTAAGCTCTAGCATCTTCCTTGACATTTTGCCACCAAACTGCGCAGACTTCACCTCTTAGGTAGTACACTACCTGCTCAACAATCATGTCCTCGGGGCACTTAACCATTTCCATGAGAGCTTCAATCTCACGGTGCCACTTCTCGAGTAGCTTTGGTTCACCTACCCCGTCATATGTGGGAGGGTGGAAACGAGCAATGTTGATGCTAAGTTGTGTTGCATCCATCGACTTCTCGTTCCCTTTTCCCACATTTTCGAGAGCTTCAAGGAGAGCCTCTTGTTGCTCAATCATGCGAGCAACCTCATCAAGAGTCATCTCTGAAGCTTGGATCTGCGGGGAGTTATTTTGGGCGCATCTTGAATCGACAAGAAACACGGAAACGTAAACACAAAAGCCTACCACTCAAAACGTAGTAACCTCCGCCAAAAGAACACTCGGCCGAGTATACAAACATACTCGGTCGAGTATCCTAGATACTCGGTCGAGTATTTCGACTCCAGAAGCGAACTTCAAAAACTCAAAAACAACACTCGGACGGGTAAAACAACACTCGGCCGAGTAGACACTACTCGGTCGAGTATACCTCTTACTCGGTCGAGTGGTCACAAACAGTAGCTACTGCTACTCACTGTAAATCAATACTCGGTCGAACTCTTGGTTACTCGGCCGAGTGCTCCCTACTCGGTCGAGTACCTGCCCTGCTTGGCCGAGTTACAAAATAGACGGGTATACAGTATAAAGTTCCCCTATCATGCTCACTATTCCCCGCAGCAAACGCATAATATTACGAGTTTAAATGCCATGTTATAATCACATCAGCATGCAATTCATATATCAAGAACTTTAATGCCACATTAGAATCATATCAGCATACAATTCGTACATATGCTAAATCCAACATGACCAACATTCACAACCCGTCTCATCTACCATTCCTCCCATCACAACATTTAGGAACTTCAACACACATACTTTCAACTATCAACTTTTACCAACATGCATCTTCACATACATGCACATACAAAACCTAGCTCTCATCACACTTCCCCATGTTACCGGCTCGAGTTAGTGAGGGCCAATTTGCGACTCCGGGACGTCTCCCGAGTCTTTGCAGTAGCTCCAAACAACTTTCCCCGGGTTCATTTTACTTAGACTCCTTAGGTTCATTATATTCATTTGTTTAGGTGCCGAAATCTTCGGCTCTGATACCACTTTGTAACACTCCCTCATACCAAGGTGCCTTACCAGGACCACCCTACCATGAAAGTGTGTTACCATCTCGGTTGCCCGAGGTTAGTATATATATCAAAAGCGTCTGAACAGAGCACATTTATTAAAGTACTGTAAAGTGTAAAGCTTACATCATCCAAACTCAAATACTGTTTTAAACAAAATACAACTTCAAAGTCTGTCAAATAAAGAAATCCAACTAAGACTCGGACGGTGATGCTATGACTCGTGATTGCACTCCTCCCACGCCAGTCCCCAAGCTCACACTAGCAATACCTGTCAAGCCTGCTCACCATCCCCGAATGGATCACCGCAGATTCCACAAACAACAACGGGGTCAGTATTACTCAACAATATAAGACAGACAAACGATACAATCAAGTGATCATCTTCCAATTCCAATCTTTGTTCCCATACTGTAACCGACTACATACCAAAGTGTGTAGCCCTGCCAGATTACCCATCGCAACAGGTAATCCTCGCCGCCAGTGGGTGACCGCAGCCGATCCCACCTAGTCCAGCTCCTCAAGGAGCGACAAACAATCCCTGTCCCTTAATGTGCACATCCCCTCCCGTGGCGGGTTCCACGGAGGGCGAACTAGGATGTGAAGCCACTCCCGCAAGTGACTCCACCACAATCACAATCACAAGATATCACAGCCATCTCAACACCCTTACACCAACATCATCACCACAAACTCCATACTCCGATGATCAACAGATAACAATAAACACAACAACATGTCTTACAATAATAAGAATGGCGAGTAGGAAACCCTACCTTAGAAATCAACAAAGTGGAAATGAACTTGCACACTCAGAAAGGCTCCTCTACGAAGTCTTCTCATATATCATAATCATATCACACAATTACACATTGCACAACCCCCATATTCCCAATTCCATAATTATAAAGAACCCCAACGAATACAACAACATAGAATAAAACTTACCAAGTGAGGGATGAGGGATTGTACGTAAGGACTCCGAAGGTTTCGCAAACAACAAAGCAATTGGGTGATTAAGGAGTGATTAAGGAGAGATTAGGGTTAACGTAAAATGATGAAGTAGAAATGATGTTTTGAAAACTGACGCGGGATATAAAATAAATCTTAAAGGCTCCCTAATCAAACCGTCAAAATAATACTCGCCAGACCGAATACTCGGTCGAGTAAAGTTATACTCGGCCGAGTATCCTCTACTCGGTCGAGTATTCACTATACTCGGCCGAGTATTCATCGGCAGAACCAAAACAACTCATAACAATAGCACTACTCGGCCGAGTAGGCTCTACTCGGTCGAGTAGTCACCAAAGAAAATCCGTAGTGTCACACCTAAGGAGTCCACCAAAGGGTTGGCTAGTACTTAAGCTGACCACATACTTCTAATAGTACGTCAGGAGGTCATGCCCTAACTTGGATATAAACCCACCAAGCTAAGACACAAAGGCTATTAAGCCGCAAACATATACTCGTCAAAGACTATAATGGCCTATCTATGACGAAGGCCGAAATACTCACCTAGGACCTAGTCCCAGCTTGATTACTTTAGCCCACATCACAACAAGACAAGTAGGACACCTAATTAACCATAAGAGGGGCAAAGAGTCCAAACTTGCACACACAAAAGATCATACACACCTTATCATATGAAAGGCTACGCAAGAGCATATTCGGCTGACAATCCAACAATATCTCCAATATCAATAATAATCCAAATTCCATCTAACCAACAGTACCATAATCCATGAGAACAAGCTAAAATGGCAAAGAGGCAAGAAGACTCAAATATAAGGCAACCAATTCATCCAACAACCAAAATATGAAAAGACTATCATACTCAAGGACAAATCCTCGACCCTAGTCCCGCGATGGGTCATCGGTCAAATCGAGGCTGACCCGTTTAAACCTAGTTTGACCAAACTCGTTCGGTCAATCTGGCCCAGCTCAGAGTCTTGGCCTACTTTGGCCCAAATCACAAAATTCATCACGATATCATTCTCATGCCATTTCCAATTTCTATCATGTGAAAAACTATCAACATAAGGAAATATATTCCAACTTACAAAATATCCAATTCAATTAAATTCTCGCGTAATAATGATTACCCACATGCCAAAAATACCAAAATACATAAATACGCAAACAAAAGACCCAAAACATCAAACAATAGACCCAAGACCCGACCCAAAGTGACGGGTCAAAGTCCGGGCCGGACCCACCGGGCCTACCGGGCTTGTCGGGCTGTTTTGGGCGGCTTTTCCGCCCCTTTTCCCTTTTTCCTACCAAAATCCGTTTCAAGCTCAATTTAATACCATCTCAAGCAACAATCAACAATACCCATTTCGTTTCAATACTTAAACATGTGAAAAACAACATATTCAACAAACTTTAACAACAACAATTCATGTGAAAATTAAAGTTAACATGTTATTAATCACATAAGCATCCAACACATCATAAACAACACTAATGTGACATTAAATCGTCGAGTAACTCGGAATAGTTACCTTAAGCTAGCAAAGAGACAAGTAATAACTTGAGAAAGCTTTTAAAACCCAAAATTATGCATCATCTTCCACAATATATGAGTCTCCTAACTCATCTTCAAATTCTTCACCTATAAGAACAACAAAAACACAATTATTAAGCTTAAATTCGAAACTCTAAAACAATGTGTCTTAAACAAAAATTGGAGGAAATGAAAATAAAGCTTACTAGTAGATGAGGATTGAAGAGAGGATTCCAAATATATAAGTTTTATGCAAATTGGTGGAGAAATGAAGGATTTATGGAGGATTTAGGGTTTGTAAGGAGGATTTTTAGTGGGTTTTTGGTGTTTGAGAGGAGGAGATAGATTGAGAATGGAGGAAAATAAAAATTGAAAGAGGGGACAAATGGGGGTAGGTGGTCGGTCCAAATGGTCATGGGAAGTGGTCAATTGTTTACGTTTTGGGTTTGCTTCGACGGTAATTAGAAATATTCGTCGAACGCGATTTCCGATAATATTAAAGTTCTTAAACACGATTTTACTAAAAGATTAAGTACTCATATGCCCAATATCCAAACTCGTTTACCCAACGACCGTAAGAAATGGGAAAATCCCAATTTTACGACTTTTATCCGAAATCTATTTTATCAAAGGAAAAGATTTAAATATAGTTTAAATCACTTTTAAACATTTCTAAACTATCAAAAATAATTACATTTCTTCAAAATAAAATAAGATTATATTTTATCAAATAAATTTTATTTCAAATAAATTAATATTAAATTAAAATAGATTAAAATATTACTTTTAAAATATAATAAAGGACTTCAAATTTACGGGGTGTTATTACACTAATAATTATTACATTACTGAAAAATTTAGCAACTTATACTTTATAATTTAATATCAATTTTATTTTATTTTAATGAAAAAATCATAATTATGAATTTATTTAAAAAATTAGAGTTTATTTATACAAATATATTCATTGAAAAGATAATAATGTAATGAAAGAAAAATTTATTTATTACCTTATTTAGCTAGATGCTTTTTAGAGGGAAAACTAAGAGAATTTTTATTCTCTTAGTAGTAGGGGGATTACCTTATTTAGCTAGATGCTTTTTGGAGTAAAAACTAAGAGAATTTTTATTCTTTTAGTAGTACGGGGGATGAGTTTTGATGGGAAATGAAAATGAATTATAATCATGGACAAGTTTTACCTTAATTATTTAAATTTAATATCAAATACTTTTATAAAAATAAAATCGAATATTTATAACTATAAAATATATATTTTTTATTAAATTTATATAACGTGTCACGTGTCCTAAATTTCATGGGATGCCGTGTTACGTGTCCGTGTCGTGTCCGTGTCCGTTTTGGTGCTACCTAGTTTACTAGCTCAACACTACTATCTGTGATTCATTTGAGCATTAATCTCCAATCCTCCACATTCCCCATTTTTACACCTTAAACCCTAAAACCCCTCTTTCATCACACAACACCATGAAAAACCTCTCATCACATATTTCTCGCCGCCTTCTCCGCCACCTCTCCACCACCGCAACAACCGCCGCCGCACCATCATCAGCAATAACTATACACAAAGCAAAACATAAGCTACAAAAAGAACACGATCCAGATAAAGCCTTAGAAATCTACTCCTCTGTTTCCAACAACTCTACTTCTCCACTCTCGTCTCGCTACGCTCAACAACTCACCGTTCAACGTCTTGCCAAAGCCCGTCGTTTTGATGACATTGAAACCCTAATTGAATCCCTCAAAAATGACCCCAAAATAACCCAAGAACCCTATTTTTGTACCCTGATTCGTTGTTATGGTAAAGCTGGTATGTTTGATAATGCCATTAAGTTGTATGATCAAATGGAGGAACTGGGTACGCCTCGATCTTGTCTTTCTTTCAATGCTTTGCTTGCTGCAGGGAATAATTCTCTGGTTTTCGACCGTGTTCACCAAGTGTTTGATGAAATGCCTGAGAAATATGGGTTTGATCCGGATAAAATTTCTTATGGGATTTTGGTTAAGGCGTGTTGTGAGAAGGGGGAACCTGAAATGGGGTTGAAAATTATTGAGGAGATGGAGGGGAAAGGGGTTGAGGTTACGGCTGTGACGTTTACCACTGTGTTGGATTCGTTGTATAGGATTGGGAAAGTGGATAAGGCCGAAAGGGTTTGGGGTGAAATGGTGGAGAAAGGGTGTGTCCCTGATGTCGCGGCGTGGAATGTTAAGATTGGTCATGCTCATGCTGGTGAGCCTGAGGGGGTGATGGGGTTGATTGTGGAAATGGAAGGGGCCGGGTTGAAGCCGGATACCATTAGTTATAATTACTTGTTGGCTTGTTATTGTAGGAATGATAGGTTAGATGAGGCTATGAAGGTTTATGAGGACTTGGCGAAAGGTGGGTTTAGGCTGAAAGCGGCTACGTTTAGGACATTGATATCGTATTTGTGTAAGAAAGAGGACTATGCGAAGGGGTATGATGTGTTTAAGAGGAGTGTGTTTCATAATAAGATTCCGGATTTTGGGACTCTGAAGGTTTTGGTGGAAGGTTTGGTGAAGAAGAAGAGGAAGAAGGATGCAAAGGGTTTGATTCGCACTGTGAAGAAGAGGTTTCCACCTAGTTTTACGAATGCTTGGAAGAAGGTTGAGGCTGAACTTGGTTTGCTTAATGAGGAGGGTTCGGCCATTGACGATGCTCCTGCAGTGTAAGAGGTGCATGATAGGGCTCCTCATTAGAAGCTGAGGACAAGGAATCACTGGAGTAGATACGAATGCGAATGTTTGCATCGTTATGTTTTATGATTTCAGGCTTATATTTTTCTGAAGTCCAGGAGAAAAATAAGTGATAAATGTCCCTGTCATCAAGTTATGTTTAATTTTCCTGCATTTGAATTTTGATGTTCAGTTCTAAGTTATCTGTTTTAACAATTTTGCTCCTCAGTGCTCACCAAGAGCAGGAACGTGAAAAATATTGTGACAGACGGTCGCATTCAGAGAATTTGGTGTTGTGCAAAGGATATTGAGCCAAGGACTTCGCGCCTTTGCCATGAATAAGAGATTCTGTCTTAGTGAAAAGCTGATATGTAGACTGTAGTAAATCGTTTTTTGTTCCTTTTGCTGTTTGATTTTTTGGCATAACTAATCTTTGATGCATATTGTTGCTCTGCTTTGTTCTTAATGCCCATTTTCTTTGTGTTGATTGATTGATTTTTTGTGCGATCTATCATACACAGGTCCTCTGTCTGTACAGTTAGGCAGGCTAGGACATCTTCGGTGTTATCGCTGTGGATGTTCACCTTCCCAATATCGGTACTCTAATTTTTTTGGCTGATGTCTGCCTCTTTTGCTTGTTCTGACTGTCTCTGTCGGTTTAGATTTTACTGTTTTCATGCCTTTGTCCTACCAATTAAAATTCAGTCTCCAGCATTTCTCTGCTGTACAGAGTTCTGAACTACCGTTAACAAAAAAAATCGCGGTGCTTCAGAATGTTTCAGGCTTTAGTGCTTTACAAACACTTGTAGTGAACTGTTGTCAATTTGTCATGCCTGAGTGACAAAGAAAGAAATCATAATCAGAATGCTGCATTTTGAGGGTTAAATAGTTTCAATCTTTCCGAATCTCAGAATGGCAAGAGGCTTGCCCAGCACTTCTGTACAACTTCATTCAGCAATCTCGCATGAACAACAAAAGCCAATATTTGTGAGTCAAATCACTTTTGGTTTCGAAACCATTGATTTATCACCACTGACCGCTAGATCCCATTAATTATTTCGAACCACCGCCACCTCTGGAGATCTTGTATGTGTCACGTGAAGGTATGCCTGGGTGGGTTGTCGGTGTGCGGTTGTCGCGAGGAGAAGCGAGGCTGTAATAGAAGTAAAAAATGGTGGTGGTAAACTGGTTGTGGGGTTGGCTTGCTTTGGTGGTAGTGAGGGTGGTGTAGGTGGTGGTACGGATGTGACTTAAGGTGAGGGAGAAGATGGGTAATGCCAAGATGGTAGGAAAGGTGGGTGAAGGCCAGAATTAAAGTTAAGGAGCAATTTAGAGCTGGCAAGCCTAACCCGATCCGAACCCGAGCAAACCCGGTAAGACCCGAAAATATTGCAACCCGAAACCGACCCGACCCGAACCGATGACGACTCATAACCTGACACGACCCGATTATCAGTGACCCGAACCCGACCCAGACCCGAACCGATATTGAACCGACCTGATGCTGACCCGATTAAATTGATGACCCGACAATTACTAAGCTTAATTTGATCAAAATGAAAATGATTTTGTGTTTAGATTGATCTGTTTGACTTAGTAATGAAGTAATTAAATCAAATAATATGTTAAAAACTAAGTTTAATGGTAAAAAATTGTAGCAATGCGATTAAGTAACCGGACCCAATAATGACCCGACCCAAACCTGACACATTATTTGACCCGAAATGACCCGACGCAATAACGACCCGGACCCGACTCGACCCGAAAAGGCATGCTGACCCGATATGACCCGACCCTCTCAAACCCGACCCGACTAACCTGATTGCCACCTGAGCATATTAGTAATAAGGGTAACTTGGTCTTTCCACGACTTACAACATATCCAAAATTAGAAACGTAAACAATCAAGTAGAACAATCTAAAATAGAATACGTAAACAATTCAATGGAACGGAATAGGTATGATCCAAACTCATCATCATTAATTTCTCTAATGCAATAGCCAAATCTGTTGACATGGCATTCTAATGTATTAGCACTGTCCTATGTGGCGGCTAATTAGCCCCTTTAGTAAAAAAAAATAAAAAAATTGCTAATTGCTGATGCTAATCGTCCAGCGTAAGGAATGGTATATGGAATATTCCATCCATATCCTCCCATAATCAATTGCTACGGAGTAAAAAAAGAAGTAAATAACGACTGAGTGCGAAATTTCGGGAAGTAATATATGGAGCAACGGCTAAAATAGTAAGTTTTAACCAAGGATAATTTTCTATTATTTATGTATTTATTTGATTTCATCCATCAAAATTCTTGGAGATTAAAATTAAGTCAATTAAATCTTTTGCAAATTATATATAGACTGATATGCACCCAAAAATATAGCCAAATTGATATCCTTCCAAAAATATAGCAAAATTAATATCCTAGGAGAATCACTATAAAATCCACATGAAACAGAGTCATCTCCATCTTCCTCATTCATAATTCCCAAAAAATCGAAAACAATTTTAAGAATAACGTTATGGCTTTCCTTCAAACAACATTCAACAATTACAACTCTTCAACAATCCTATTCATTAAAAGAACAACCACAGTGCTGAGTTGTCAGCACGTGGTTGTTCCTTTGACTTTTCAAAGCAAATTTATTCTCCTTAATTTCAGGGACCACTAACTCATCTGATTTAATTACAGAGCAACATTCATTTGATTTGATTACATAGCAACGTACAATAATCTATATACAATACAAATTGTAAAGAGAAGCATCTGAACTACAAATATAATAATTACCCACCAAAGTAAAATTTTTAATTTAAAAAATTAAAAAATAAAAATTACAGCAACATAATTAAATATTATTACAAATTACAAATTCATAACCAATCACACCAAATACAAAAAATCGAATTCCAATTTCAGCAAGTATCATGCAAGACACATCTCAACCATATTTTACTAGGCCTTAAATTTTAGTATGCAATATAATTTATGTATGAATAATATTCCATGAAATTCCGATAAACTTAATATAATATATATAATAATAATATAAAATTACATATATATAATATAATATTAAAATAAATGTCCCCTCAGATCTGGATAGAGAGCCAATCATCATCGGGTATTACTCGGAGCAAAAAATACGGCAACAACTATCAAACAACAACCCGCTTTCGGATTGTAGCAATGACAGGCTACCCGGTATTCTCTACTACTACAAGTAAAAGTTTATGGCCCAATATCGTCATAAAAAAATTAGATCCAAATCGGAGAATGCAAATTAGTTTAAGTCCAAATTGGAATCAGAATGGACCCAAATCCAACTATGGGTAACAGGCAAAAATATCCATCCCATAAAATATGGGTGATCCATTACCAAAAAACCCTAACCAAGCCTCACGTTTTAGGCAGTTGAGCAGGAATCCACAACCCCTGAAACTGCCCCCATAACTCTTCCCACTTTCTTTTCAACCACCATTTATATATTATTTTATATATTATAGATATATATCTTGCTTCTTCATTTCATCTGCCAAAACAAAAACGTGAAACTTATCAAAAAAAAAAAGGAAAATACAATGGCAACAACTATGGTACCAACATGTGTGAAAAAGATGGAATTATACAAAAAGACATATGAAGTCACGGTTCGAGTTCTTAGAAAATGGATTCGGGATTCAGATGAAAAAGATGTTACAAAAAGAACAGTGTACGGGATGGAGTTCATTTGTATTGACAGTGAGGTAAATTCCTTTTGCAATTACAATTTTTTTTCATTTCCTATATATAATATCAAACACGGTCTAACAAATTTTAATCCGTGTAGGGTGAATTAATTCAAGCAACTGTGGCAAACACGCTTGTGCGGATTTTCAAACCACTTATGCACGAAGGAAAAATTTACACCATTTCAAAGTTTCTGACGGAAAAAAATCTAGGAAAAGATAGAGCAACATTTCACAAATGCAGGATTGCAATGCAGTTTACAACAAGAGTGAAAGAAGTTTTTGGCCACGAAATTCCAACTCAAGCATTTACATTCGTAAGTATCGAAGATATTATTCATGGGAATGTGGAAGATGAATATTACATAGGTGAGCAGATTCACTACTTTTTAAATTATGCCATCAAAAAAATTTAATTAAGAAGAATAACTAATGCTTATCTTATTTTCATGTGAAGATGTCATCGGTGTAATAACTCAATTTCACGAGTTTGAAGAAAAGAAGGGATACAAGAAAATGTGCATTGACCTAATGGACGAACAGTGAGTTATTTCTTACCATAATTCACTTTATTTACATTATATTTTTTAATTAGTTCTCATTTTTTAAATTGCAAACATTTGAAAGGAAAAGGAGGCTACAGCTAACGGTTTGGGAACGGTACTTTCCCGAGATAGCTAGGCTACAAGAACAATGCAAGTCCTTAGAAGAGAAACCAATTTTGGTCCTCAAATGTGTCCAAAGGAAGGAATGGTTTGGTAAGTATCAATTTCCTCAATTTCCAACAAAAGAATCAGCATGTATTTATAATTAAATTTCTTGCCCTATTGTCTTATAAATTCCTTATTTACAATAGGATACGTGTCTATTTCAACCACAAGAGGGGCGACAAAATTTGAAATCAATCCAAACATTCCAGAAGTAGAGGAGTTCAAAAACAGGTTGGTTACCTATTCTATTTATAAACAGTTTTTGCACTACATTAAGTTCTAAAAACATGCACTATATATCCATGTTTGCACTACATGTAAAATGTACATTAAATTTTATGAAAAACACGGGTTGCAATAAACAGATTGCATATATACTGTACTGTACATCTATTATAATTAGTGGCCATAGACTTCAAAAACGGGTTTCATATGCCATTTATAAACAGTTTTTGCACTACATTAAGTTCCTAAAACATGCACTATATACCCATGTTTGCACTACATGTAAAATGAACATTAAATAATACGAAAAAATGTAATGTACATGTATAATAATTAGTGGAATTAGATAGATTTTCCAATTTCCCATGAACAATTAAATGAAAAAACAGATATAAATAAATAGTCAGATGCACAAAAAATTTCCCATTTACTTGAATTAAATGGCTGCTCATAAACTACACTATGAACAGAATTTTGCACAAAATATATTAGTTGGAGACTTAGTTTTCGTCCCATACCTCATAATTAGTTTAATTTTGTAGAATCAAGGCCAATTCAAATGATGCTATTTCTGGTCCAATTGGGCCCCCATCAAAGGCGAGTAACATCCTCGCAGGTGCAAAAATAAAATCATTAGCTTCAATCCAGAAAACAAACAAGGTAAAGAATTTATTCCGAACTTCCCAAATTTATTACAAAGCTCACAAGTCGTGCCATTTTTCTAATTGATGACGCTAACATGAATTAACATGAATTTACAATTATAGGCCGGATATTATGTGACTTTGGTCTACATAGAAGAAATGAACTTATCTGTGCATTGGTATTTCAACTCATGCGGTAAATGCCTAGGAAAAGTTACTCAAGAAGCCGATCAGCTATGGTATTGCAAAAAACCTGGGTGTAAAGTTGAAAATATTGGGGTCCCCAAGGCATGCCCAAGGTAATTTAAAGACTCTCACGAAAATTTTGTTGCATCCAACAACAACTAATTTATTTTGGGGATGCAAAAAACAGGTACCAAATGAAAGTTGAGGCAACAGATGGAGGTCAAGTTAATGTTCAACTAATGTTGTGGGACGCCCCAATCTCCAAAATTGTTGGCAAGCAAGCATCAACAATATTAGAGGCACAAGAAAGGGTACATTATTATCAATATAAAATTCGTTTTTATTTTTTATCGCAAGAAATTGACTAACTCACAAGTGTACAAACAGGAAGGAGACAAAGATGCAGTGCCACTTGAATTTAGAGAAATAATGGATCGTGAGTTCATTGCCAAAATCTTTGTGGACCAAGAGTATAATATTCGACAAAAATCAATTTGCTACAAAGCAACCCAATTGTGTGGAGACAAAGACGTGATACAAAAATGGAAAGAACTTGCAGAATGCGCTCAGGTAAATTTTTTTATTAGCAGCAACGTTAACACAAAATTTTATGCCACTTTAAAATAATAAAACTAACGCCTAAAATTCTGATCGTGAAGGCAGCGGATAATAGCCAAAAAAATTCAGCAATAACTATTTCAGGAAGTGAGATCAGCAACACGGAGCTCATGTTATTAGTAAGTAAACCACTCATCATTATTTATTATATATTCTACACACTCGATAGATTACACCGATATGCTTTCACCAATTATAATGCTGATATTATTATTGTGCACTCAGGAAAACATGAGGACGCATAAAGAAGAAGAGAAAGAAAACACACCGATAAGCAAGTTGCCTCAAAAGCGAGCTTCCTTGGAATATGACGGCTTTGAAATAACTGAAGTAAGAGAAATGTCAGCAGATAAGGGGTCATCAAGCAAATCAAATATTCCAATCAAGAATATTAAGATCGAGAAATAATCTCTTTACGTCGATAGAAAGTCCTCATTTCGAACTATGCTCTTTATCTTAAATGTAATAGACTACGTTTAAAGACTTTTTAGAAGTTTTCGTATTTGTTTTCCGTATTTAAGTTTACATGTACTAGACTACGTTTTGAACAATCTCTACTACGTTATTATGATGTTGTTTGTATGTTTGTTTTTAGTAGTGTTGTTTACGGTGAATTCAAGAAATATTCAGATATAAAGAAGTTGTACTTATCTTAACAAATTTCAATCCAAGATATTCACTTGATTTGGTTTAACAATTACGAATAACCTGTAAGAAAAAAACAAAGGACAGTTAGGATTACAAGAAGATCAATATAAAAAGCTAAACAACGAAACTTACAAAGCAAGTGCAATCAATGAAAAAACGAAATAAAATCATTTATAATCAATTTATGACCTGAATTTCCAGTACCAACGTAAAAACGACAGAAAAATGACCAGACCAGACTTGGCGAGGAGAACCCAAATTATTAGCAATAAATTTTAGTTAAAGGTTCAAAAAATTCGGATTTATCGTGTACCAATTGTCAATATCTAAACTAAAAAGTTGATTTATAGGATAGCGATTTCATACTTAACTTAAATTCTAAATCTGATTTAATAACCAGTTCAGATTTGGTAGCTAAACAACGAAAAAACGACCGACAAAATGACAGATTCACAAGTGACTTGAATTTTAGTTTATCACTTATTGATTTATGCCCAGAATGTGCTGTCAGTTACACGGGTTTAAAACCACATTAAATGAGCAGATCAGACTTGGCTTAAATAATAAATAAACCGGAACTAGAAGCAGTAGTGCACCAGTTGTCAAATTCTGAACTAAAATGTGGATTTATAGTATAGCGATTTCATATTGAATTTAAATTCTAAATCTGAAATAATGTGAATTAAAATCTGAACTATTTTTTTCACTTTTATACCACGTGCAAAATCACATAAAACGTCTGAATTTACCACAAACTTTCAGAGCTGCATGTTATGCGCGTGGCTTGCTTGGAGATGATAAGGAGTACATTGATGCTATAGAGGAAGCAAGCCATTGGGGTTCCGGGTCTTATTTAAGAAACCTCTTTGTCACTTTATTGTTGTCTGCTGCTATAGCGATGCCAAGTAAAGTGTGGGAGAAAACTTGGAAGCATCTTTCAGATGACATCCTATATCAACAACGTAATGCGCTTCAAAACCAAGGTTAGTTGTTAAATGAGCATTTTGTGATTACTGTAAATTCATATAATATTATACTAACTCCCCTTTTATTTAAGCACTACCGTGTAATAATTGTTTAATATACTTTTAAAATGGTGTGCGCCTATTAAATTCACAGCGTTGCGATTAACGGAGGATGAACTTAAGAATTATGCATTGCTAGATATTGAAGCATGTCTTCAACGCAACGGCAGTAGCTTACGTAGGTTTGAAGACATGCCTTTTCCCGAATCATCCACACCTCATCCCGTGAACACGTTAGTATCCGACGAGCTATCTTATGACAGAGTTTCTTTAGGGGAAGAACATGTGCACCTTTTATCTTCCATGACTAACGAGCAAATGGCTGTCTACAATGAGATAATGGACGCAGTCCGTAATAATCGCGGAGGTGTTTTTTTTGTATATGGATATGGAGGGACGGGTAAAACTTTTATTTGGCGAACCTTATGTGCGGCATTGAGAAGTAGAGGACAGATTGTGCTTCCTGTAGCATCCAGCGGCATTGCAGCTACCTTACTTCCCGGTGGAATAACTGCTCATTCGAGACTTAGTATCCCACTCAATGTAGTTGAAAATTCTACGTGTTCAAGGATTAAACCAGGAAGTGATTTAGCCGAACTCTTAATTAGGACAAAGCTTATTATATGGGACGAAGCACCAATGACGCACAGATATGCTTTCGAGGCTGTTGACAGGAGTTTAAGAGATGTCATGCGTTTTTCGAACGACGGAGATATCAATCAACCATTTGGTGGTAAGGTTGTCGTATTTGGAGGTGATTTTCGACAAATACTTCCCGTTATCCCTAAAGGCAGCAGATCGGAAATCGTGAATGCGTCACTATGTTCTTCAAATTTGTGGTCTGCTTGCAAGGTACGAAAAAAAATGCACGTTTTGAATTAACTATTCTATATGTAACGGTTAAAAATTCATTTACTCCATATAACCTGATAAATTACATATTTTTTTATTCATACAAGGTGCTGAAATTGACAAAAAACATGCGCCTTCGAGGCGGAGATTCGTGTTCCGAACTTGCTCAGATAAAAGAGTTTTGAATGGATACTAAAAGTTGGAGACGGGAAGTGGAGATCCGAATGATGGGGAAGTTGAATTAGAGTTGCCGAATGACATTTTGATTCAAAGATCTTGGAGATCCTATCGCCCGATTGTAGATGCCATTTACCCATCCCTCGAGAATCAACTATCGAATCCCGAGTATCTGCAGGAGAGGGCCATCCTTGCACCTACACATGAGATCGTTGATTTGGTTAATGACTACGTATTATCTCGAATAGATGCAACAGAGAAAATTTACTTCAGCTCAGACGAGGTTAGTAAAGATGAGAGTAATATTGGGGTCCGTGATTTGTACACCATGAATTTCTTAACTCTATTAAGTGCTCGGGGCTTCCAAATCACGAATTAAAGCTGAAAGTTGGTGCTATAGTTATGCTTCTTCGAAACATTGACCAATCTCGCGGATTGTGCAATGGCACTCGACCGATAGTGATGATTTGGGATCACGTGTGATTAGAGCAAATGATTTTATCGGGTAGTCATAAGGGCGATAAAGTGCATATTGCCCGTATTACACTTACTCCATCCGATTCCAGTAAGTTCCGATGCATTGTGAGAAGACAATTCCCCTGTTGCGGTGTGTTTTGCAATGACGATAAATAAGAGCCAAGGACAGTCACTAGCACATGTTGGGCTTTATCTTCCAAGGTCGGTGTTTACGCACGGTCAGCTGTATGTCGCTATTTCAAGAGTGACGAGCAAAAAGGGATTGAAGGTTCTGATTTGCGATAATGATAAACGCGTGTCCAATAGAACAAACAACGTAGTGTATAAAGAAGTTTTTGAGAAGCTATAGTTCAATTAACTTATGATTGTACCCCATAACAGCTTTTTGTTGTACTTATTTCTTTGCAATTTGTCTACTTTTGTTAACTCTTATAATTTTGAGATCTTTTTTTTCTGTGATTCTAGAATTCCGAAATTAATACTACCATGAAAGAGCATCTCCTATGAACAACCCTACTTCTCAACCCGAAACGACAACCCCGTGCAATTTGCACGGGCATAAAACTAGTATTGGCCAAACCTCAAACCCCCTTAGTTCCATGTTAAAACACTTGACAGTCGTTCCTCACTAGACCGTCACCCTTCCAAACTACTTGCTCATCGTCTCTTGAATTTTCTCAATTTCTATGGAATGCGTTTTTCGGCAACTAGAGAATAAGGCTTAAAGATATGCAAAGTGACGACTTTATATATTTTTCTTTATAGAGAAATTACAATCTTTGTTATTATTAACCATATGCATCCAAAATTTTAAAAGCAGACCCGTGAATTTCACGGGTTGCAACCTAGTTTTATTAATTTTGGTGGCCAAAAAAGAAAGGAACAAAAGAGCCGAGGGAGTAAAAATAATACACATCTGAGACGACCATCATTGACTGATTGCCCTTTACTAAAACCCATGTGAAAAAAAATTCCCATGTTCACTCCGTCCATCTTCAATCAATTGGATTGGCAGCAAGATGAATATGAGCACACCATCTTCAAATAAATACATACCTCCAGAAGTGTTGATTCTAATTCTCGCAATATTACCAATCAAAAGTCTATTACGATTCAGGTGCGTATGCAAATCTTGGCGCTCCATTATTTACAGCCCCGATTTTGTTTCAAAACATCTTAAACTTTTCAACAATAACAAATCGAATTCGGGTAAATTATTAGCCCTCGAGAGGTTGGGATTCGGTCCATATGGAGATTGCTTTTTGAGACTTCGTGATGCAGACACTTTCCGAAATATTGCCGACATTTTTATGACATCTGAAAAATACGATCTTATTGGAACATGTGGTTCTTTGATTTTAATAAGCCGCTCTCAAAACGTTCTGTATAGAGATATGAGATTATGTAATCCGAGTATTAGAAAATCATTGCTACTCCCTCCTTGTCCCCTTCTTCCCTCTGATGGCTACACGCCTACCTTTGTTCTTGGTTTTGCAACTCGTATTTTGGATTATAAAATCATCGCAATTGCATTTAAACAATCTCAGGCTATTGTGGTTCCGGAGATGTGTGTTGTAGTTTACACACTTAGTGATCCACAATGGACTGTCAGGGTTAATGGCCTGAATATCGACTTTTTGTCGTTTAAGGATTTGTTTGGGCCATTTTATTTCTGTGAGGGGGCGGCTCACGGTCTTGGAAAGAATCCATATACGGATTCTAGTTATCATTTTGGTGAAACAACTCATCTTGTTTCCCTTGATTTTGATTCGGAAAATTTCACCTTTTTGGAATTGCCACCGGGGTTGGGTGAAGTAGGTACTACTTCAAGGGCGCTGTTTCTTCTTGGGGAGTCACTAGCGTTTTTCTGCATTTCTCCTGATAGTTTCAGAATATGGTTGCTGAAACAAGAGAGTAGAATTAGGGAGTGGAGTTTATGGTTTTTAGGTCGGTCGAGTAGTGATGGTCTTGATATGTTCGACTATATGGGATCAAAAACACAAAGAGTGTTATATTATGTGGGTGATGATGGTTGGTATCTCGTTTATGACAAGAAGTCTTATAATATTTTTACTAGCCAAGTACGGAAGCTTGGAAGATCTATACGCCATGAAGTAGAATTGGCAACGTATTCTGAGAGCTTGATGTTGTGCAATAAAGACGGAACTGAGGATATGGCGTAATTCCCCATATCGCTTGTGTAGATACCTCATTAAAGTAAATGTGAACTAACTTTAGTAACTGGTTTTGAAAGGAGCCATTGGGGGGAATTAAATCTGAGAGTTATCATTACAAGACCGCAGATTCTGTTTCGCCTTAGTGAATCACAGGCGATTTTCACTATTTCTGCTCTAAGTTGACATGGTAGCGGAAAAGGAATAAGGATATTGTGGTTTTCAGGACGTTTAAATCTTCAATTTTTTTTTTAGATCCTATGGGTGCTCATGTGTTATACAATGTGAGGCATTGCAGTAGCTATGTTATTTGGGGAAGATGTCGTATAATATTGCTTCTCACCATGTGCAAGAACATGAAAATTTATTTATGAGACCTCTTGTAGAATCAGAAATGCATTAGGTGAATTTGGTGTTGTGCAAAGGATATGGAGCCGTGATTATAATGTCTTTGCCATGAACAAGAGATGCTGTCTTTCCAACAAGCTTATATGTAGTGAATTACTTGTTCCTTTTGCTGTTAGATCTGTTAGATTTGTTACATAGCTATTATTCGTTGCATATTGTTGCACACTCGCACAACAAAACTTGCAGTTGTATGACTTCTGAACTACTCGTAATAAGAGTATGAGTTGCAAGAACTGCAGCAAAACTTTTGTAACTGGTTTTAAGTAGCCATTTTGGGGGAACTTTACAAGAGTGAGATTTCTGTTTTGTCTTAGTGTCACTAAGGATTCTCTCTATTTCTGCAGTAAGTTCCAGCATATGGGTGTTGAGACATGGTAGCGTAAAAGGAGTGTGGATGTTGTGGTCTTCACTCTTTAGGACGTTTACTATCACAAATTTATTTATGAGACGGTTTTTAAAATTGGAAACGCATTCAAAGGATTTGGTGTTGTGCAAAGGATATTGAGCCAAGGACTTCGCGTCTTTGCCATGAATAAGAGATCCTGTCTTAGTGAAAAGCTGATATGTAGATTGTAGTAAATCGTTTTTTTGTTCCTTTTGCTGTTTCATTTTCTGAAACAACTAATCTTTGATGCATATTGTTGTTGATTGATTGATTGATTTTTTGTTTTCTTTTCCGTGGTGCGGAGGAATGCGATCTATCATACGTAGGTCCTCAGTCTTTACAGTTAGGCAGGCTAGGACCTCTTCGGTGTTATCGCTGTGGATGTCCACCTTCCCAATGTCGGTATTAATTTTTTTTGGCTGATGATGTCCGCCTCTTTTGCTCCTTGTGACTGTCTTTGTCTGTTAAGATTTTACTGTTTTCATGCCTCTGTCCAGAGTTCTAAACAGAGTTCTGAACTACTGTTAACAAAAAAAATCGCGGTGCGTCAGAATGTTTCAGGCTTTACATACACTTGTAGTGAACTGTTGTTAATTTGTCATGTCTGAGTGACAAAGAAAGAAATCAGAATCAGAATGCTGTATTTTGAGGGTTAAAAAGTTCCGATCTTTCCGAATCTCAGGACTAAACAGTCAGAAATCTTATAAGGGGATTAGTAGGCCTAACACATGTGATTCTAAAGAAGTCACTAACTTAATCAGAATGGCAAGAGGCTTGCCCTGCACTTCTGTTAGTTCTGTACAACTTCATTCAGCAATCTCGCATGAAGAACAAAAGCCAATATTTGTGAGTCAAATCACTTGTGGTTTTGAAAAGAATTTGTTTGAATATATAAAAGAGTAAATTAAAAATAACTTCCTTTTAAAATCCAGTTTTTTAAAATTACTCCCTTATATACTTTTTTCCTAAAATTACTTCCTTAGATTACACTTTTCAAAAATTGCTTCAAAACCCAAATTTAGGCAACTTGTTCCATATGATTTTGAACTTATTCTCCATTGTTATACCTTCCAGAGCATAAATTGGCTTAGTTACAAACGGAATAATAAGTTCATAAATGTAGACATAAAAATATGTCTTACATTTTAAAATGGGGTCAAAATCAAACATTGACTCATATGAAAGTCTATCGTCTGAGAAATGGGTCGGTGGAATTTACCCGAAACAAATATGTCTATACTTGGTCCATTCTGCCAAGAAATAAAGGCGATCCACTTGAAAATGGATTGTGCTATATTTCTAATATTAAGTGTGGGGTGTAAATTATAAGTCCAAAAGTGATCATGTTAAGTCTAAATTGGACCTATATTTTTAGCAGCCCAAAGACGACGAGCCCGCGAAACCCTCGAAAGAAAGCAAGGCATGCGTTTACAAATTGACGAAGATAATTTTATCCGTATGCATAGATGATTATGGGATAATGATTGCTTTTTAATAAAGACTTGGTCATTAGTCAATAACTGCACAAATTTGTTCCATGAAATGTGGAGTACGTGCATGTGACTAGGGGCTAGTCAACCGAAAAGAGAAAAAGATGGCATCATTTGCATGCTAACGGTAAACAAAAAAGAAGATAAATATAGAGTGTTTTACTCTTATTTGGAAGTAATCATCCACAATTACATTTTTTCACAAAAATACTCTACAAACAAAACTCTCTACAAAACCTTCTCTAAAAATCTCTCCTAAGAGGAAAGTAAGAGAAAAAAGAAAAGACATTCAACTCTCTACAAAATCTCTCCTAAGAGAAAACTAGAGAAAAAGAAAGAACTATTCTTCAATCCGACGTCAAACATCAATTGCAGTCAATTGAAGAGAAGCAAGTCAAATTCATCAAAGGAGAATCAAGTCTTCAAATTCAAGACCCTCCTATTCATTCGAAGTGCGGAAATCGAATCAGTAGAATAACTAGTAGATTGTACCCGAAATCTTTTGAATTAATAAAATTATTATTTTGTTGCATTTGTTTGTGTTTTATCTCTTGTTTGCAGATTAACGCAAATTTGTTTGTTACAATAAACATGTGGAATAAGTTAATTCTCATCAAATTGATTTTTTTTATAAACTACAAAAATTAAAAACAATACTCGTTTCCCGATTTTAAATTATCTCATATCAATTTTTTTCCAAAATTTTTCAGATCGAACTGATTTCTTTGTAAAATACAGAACTTAAAGATTATACTCGTAATTTTTTTTTTGTATTTCCCGAAAAAAAAAATAGGGTAGAGGTAGGCGGATGCTTTTTTTTGAAGTTTTTATTAATATTTTTTAATTATAATTTTTATTTTGTAATTTATTAATTTGTAATTGTATAATGTATAGTTTTTAATTGTATAGTGTATAGTTTGGTGTGAATATTTAATCGGTAATTAAGTAAGAGTAAGATAAGAATGTGAGGGTAATTAAATCCACTAATGATAGTGGGGGCCCTACATTAGGAAAAAAAATCTTTTTTCCATTCTTAAAAACTCAACAATCACTAGAAATCCAGCAAATGACTCTGAGCTTTTATACCATGTAGATATCCATAAGATCGCTTTGAAGAGGCTTAACCTTAATCTTCTAAGAATATCATCTTAGTTTTAACCACTGTACTCCATGGTTGCGAACAAAAATAAAATTGAATTGAATTGAATTTGCGAGTTTACCTCGGCCCTTACTAATATGAGGTTTATTTGAGATTTGAGAAGCTACCAGTAGCACCAACACTTACACGGGAGTTGAGGCAAGAAAAATCAGATTAATAACTACGCAAGCAAGAAAAAATAAAAAGAGTGTTCTAGAGAAAGAAACAAACCAATTCCGTAATTCCCCCAAAACCCCAAAATCAAAGATTACGATTTCAGCATCAAACGAGCTCGGATTGCCGCCGAATTTTGGGAAGTCGTTCATATATCAAAGGGTAGGGTTTCTGCTAGACCTGTCAAAAATCGACCCGACCCGAAAACCCGACCCGCCCGACCCGTTTTTTTAGGGTCAAGGACCCGGTTTTTTCGACCCGTGACCCGATTGACCATAACCCGTTTTGACCCGTTAATTCCCGGGTCGGGTCGGGTCGGGTCCGGGTCGACCCGTCGGGTCAAGCATCAAAAAAAAAAAAGAAAAAAAAAATAGCGCGCAAAAGGCTGAAAAGGCTGAAACTAAAGTTTTCATTCTAATTTTCCCAAAATAACTTCACCCGCCTCTCTCTTTCTTCTCCCTCAAAATGCAAAACCCTAGCCTCCTTCTCCAGATCTCCTTTTCAATCAATTAATTTCCAGATTTTTGTGTCGGATCTTCGTTCTCTATTTAGTCGGCCTTTATTCCCTTTATAAGATGCGTCCAACCCCAACTCCAACTCCAACGAATCGGACTCGCCGTCGTAAGAATACCACCAGATCTCCGTCACCTCTAAGTCAGCAACCTTGGCATGGTACGCCGCCTGTATCAACCTCCCTATCAGCAGGTTAAGTCGTTCTCCTACTTGCAATTATCGCATTTTTTGGCTATGTTGTGATGTCGAATTGTTGATCTGTTTAAGCCGTCCTCCTACTTTCTTGGTGTTTATTATCGGGGTAATTGTTGTCATTTATGTGGTTTGTTTTGATGTGTTCGTAAGGTTTCAATTGAACTTTGTTTTATCACCTTCAATTTCTCGATCATTGTATTATTTCCTGGTTGATATCATGATTTATTTAGTCGTAAATTGAATTAGGTAATTCATCAAAGCTTGTAGAAAATCCTTTGTAATTTAAAAAAGAAAGTAGGAGGACAAGATATCATGATTATCTTTAGTCATTGCTATCCTGTATTAGTCATTGCTATATGTATATGTAGCTTTCTAAAAACTGTATCAGTTCTTTCTTTTCATTAAGCTGGTTCGGATCTCCTCATTTTTCTTTCTAGAACAAAATCTGTACGACTGTACGTAGTGCCATATAATTGATTATGGAGATAACTCAAATACTAACAAGCACATTGTGATTTGTCATGCCATATAACATATTATTGATTATTTATTGAGCAAGCACGTTAGATAAATTCATAAATGCATATTGATTGGAATAAGACACTTGAAAATGGTAAGAACAATATTATTGCTTCAGTCAGTCAAAGTAGAACCTACAATCCGATTAAGACTTGATTTCTTGTTGTGTGATGAAGGATATCTATCTTATCCGATTTCCTGCAATTTTATATATAGTTCAATGTTTATAACTTCGGACTATAATCGCTTCATGTATAGAGTGCTTTTCAAATGCACCTCACCCTGTAGTTTAACTAATGTGACAAGTTCTTACACATTTTTCTTACACATTTTTCTTACTTATGTAGGTAATTCATCATCAACTAATGTCAACGGTTTTGAGTTTGATTTGTCGGACTTATCGCATTTGACTATCAACCCCGAAGATGAAGAAGATGAGGGCAGTGATGAACTTGATTAATGACTTGGTTGTACAAAGTCACAATGAACATTTGTTGTAAATTGTAATCTTATGGGTTTTAATTTGTAAGTTAAGACTATATCGACTGTGTACGCACACGTCTTTTTTTGTCAATGATCAAGTACTTTGAGAGTGGTGCCTATTAATTTAAGGACTTGTTCAATTCAATGTCACCATAAACGCGAAATTAACGTCAAAACATCCATCTAAACCAAAAAATTATCATATTTAATCACAACTCAATTGTTAGTTTGGGAATTGGGAGTATTGCAAATTTACAATGTACTTATTCGATCGAACTTTGATGCGGGTAAACTTTTATTCCTCCTATTTTCGATTCACATGGCGGTAACAAACTAACAATTTTAAAAATAAAAGTTACCAAAAATGTACAAATGTTAAAAAAATGTAACAAGTAATAAAAAAGACGAATAAATATAAAAAAACGCTTGAAAAATGTAGAAATATACAAAAAAAAAGGCGTTAAACCAAAAGTAATCAGTTGTTTTGACACATCCTTTGACCCGTATTCTGACCCTAACCCGACCCGTAACCTGTATGACCCGACCCGTATCCGACCCGACCCGTATTCTGACCCGACCCGTATGACCCGACCCGGGACCCGACCCGCCCGACCCGTTTGACAGGTCTAGTTTCTGCTAAGTTTCGTTGATTTAGCTATTCTTTTTGGCTTGTTTATTTCCCAATTCCCATAGTATTACT
The DNA here is from genome assembly GCF_048544455.1 of Silene latifolia. NCBI lineage: Eukaryota > Viridiplantae > Streptophyta > Magnoliopsida > Caryophyllales > Caryophyllaceae > Silene > Silene latifolia. The sequence goes on from NC_133526.1 coordinate 169,785,009, forward strand.
GTCAATTTCATGTTGCAATTGCATTCCATTAATATCCCATCTTGCGACATGATATACCGACTTAATTTATCGTTTAATTCGATTCTTGTATATACCCGTTTTACAACAAACTTTTTGGATAAAATAAGAGAGTCCCCTAACAGCACAACAATAAAATTTTATCTAAATTTTTATTTATATACGGAGTACTTATTTATTTATATAAAAGATTGATTTATTGATTACAGAGTAAAAGACTTATCCCTATAGAGGCAAACGCTTTTTTAACTATGCCCGTCGAAAGCGAAAAGAGCTCGAAGAAGGCGAAATCATCATCATCAAACATACGCCATAGTTCCAAGTACTTACCCCTTGATGTGTGGGCAAGTATTATCGTCAATTTACCAGTGAAAACCTTGTTGAGATTCAGGTGCGTCTGTAAATCTTGGTGCTCCATTATTGATCACCCTGACTTTGCTTACACGAATCTTAAACTGCGGAAAATTGATTCGGAGAAAAGTAAAATAATTGCCCTTGAAGGATTTGGATACCAAGGTGGAGTACTCTACCAAGGTGCAAGAAGATGCTTGTTGACAGTTCGTCAGGGCGACACTCTTCGAAAAACTGCTCATATTTTCGAGAGTGATGACAGATACTATCTAGTAGGGAGATGTAATGAATTGTTGTTATTGAGGCGGTTTGTTTATCCAGGCGATTTCAACCCTGGTTATGAAAAAGAAATGAGACTGTGGAACCCTTCTATTCGCAAATCGTTGTTAATTCCCCCTTGCCCGCTTGTCAATGCTATCTACCTACTTGGGTTTGCCCCTCGCAGTAAGGATTATAAAATCATTGCGATTGATAATAATATTAATCGTCCAAAGAATTACTCGTATATTGCAGTTTATACCCTCAGCAATCAACAATGGTGTGTTAGAAATAATAATGACCCTCAGCGGATTTATGTCCCACCGACTGCTTTCTATTTCCAAGGGGCTGCACATTGGTTCGGAAAGGATCCACTTGTGGAGAACCAACATCAGTATGAACTAACTCATCTTGTTTCTTTTAACTTTGATTTGGAAAAATTCACGTTTTTGAAAATTCCAAGGGATTCGAAGGGAACTGATATCACGAGGTTTTTGTTTATTCTTGGGGAATCGCTGGCAATTTTTAGTGTTACTCGAGAAAGATCAAGAATATGGGTGCTGGATCAGGGGAGGAGCGGAAAGGGGGTATGGACTAAATGGTTTTCAGGACGTTCCAATAGTGATACTTATTATTTATTCAGTACCTCTTGGTCATATTCGCCACTCTTTTATGAAACTGATGGAGAAAGGTATTTTATTATTGGGAGGAAGTCTTATAATATTGATAGTGGACGAGTGAAAGAGCTCGGAAAATCTATGAGCGGTTATTTGGATTTGGGAATGTATATGGAGAGCTTGGTATTGTGGAAAGGATACGGAGCTGAGGATATGGCTTCTTTCCCATGAATAAGACTATTACTACTCGTATCACAATTATGGATGGTTATGGGAAGACCGTGTACTGGTAATTGGTAGACGATGAATACATGAATCGCTACTCGTCTGTTCTTTTAGCTTTGATTAATTAGCCAGAATAACTATTAGTTCAAGTTATAGTTGCTGTTGTTTAATGTTTAATTCATTATATGTTGGTTCTTTTTTTTTCCTGGAAACTTTGATGGTCACTTGAGTGACCTAATGCACAGGATGAGCAGTATGAAAATTTGATGTTACCTACTCACATCATCTGCACGGTTATGGTGTACTCATGGCATCTTAGGCTCTATGCAGCCAAGGGCATGGGAGCCAGGCCTCCGGTCTTGGTCACCAAATTTACAAGCTTTAATATTGATGAAATCCAATACACAGTCTCCAAGTATAGTACACTTGTGCTTTACATTTGAATCTACAAGCTTTAGTATAGTCACAATCTACAATGTGAATAGTCAAGATATGCATATGTATTATAAGTATTTCCATACTTCAAAAGTTACAATATCCTAATTTCATAGTTAATGAAGATTCCCTTACCTTTTTTTTTTATTTTATTTTTTTTTTATTATGTAGACCATGCGATTTAATCCGGATTCGAGTCGGGTAGGACCATTAGGGAGGTAAAGCTTTCCCTCATGTGTTTTAACACTGCTGCATTCCCAAGGCTCGAACACGAGATCTCTGATTAACTGAACAACCCTTTGTCAATTAATCTAAGTGCTCACGGGTAGATTCCCTTACCTGTTAAGCAACACTTAAACAGTGAGATAATAAAGGGTTAAAAACCACGCCAAAACAAACAAAATTATTAGTAGCTAGTCTTCTCCGTCTTGATATTAAAACGGGTTATATATCACCCCTCATGGGTATATAGGACAAACATGGATATTTTTTGGCCGGTTTTAAGCTTAAGAGGGATAATTTCGTACTTTCATCTTATACAATAATTCCTCTTAGAAGAAGTAAATAAATGACCAGGATATGTGGATGTAAATAAAAGTAAGAGAGGGAATGTGAGGTCACAAGTTATTATAACCACAAATGATAGACAAATAAAGAAAGTGAAAGATTTTTGTGAATTTGCCGTTTTAGAAAATGTTGAAGATGTTAGAGAATATGAGGGAGTACCAAGCAATGTGGTCGAACAAATATCAAAAGGTTTCTTTCAAATTTATATAGCCATGATTATCCGCTCTTAAAGTTTTAACAACATTAAACGGAACAGAAGTCAAAAAAGAAGAACTCAACAAATACATGCATATAGATAAAATAGGTGAAAAAAATGGAAGAAAGTGAATTAAGAAAAGGGTAATTTCGTCTTTTTGTCGGACGAAATTAGCAACGTAAGGTCGACAAAAAAAAACATTAACAACATCAAATAAAATGGAAGTTAAAAAGATGTTCCAACAAAGAACTCGGCAAATTTATGGTGAAAGTGTGTTTATATATTCATATTTGTTTAAGTAGAATCCCAAAATAGATGACTAAACTATATAAATCAAGCGAAGTAGTACCTTTTGCACTTCTTAAGTTTTTTTTTCTTATTTTTTTGGTATATGTTTTGTAGAACTGTTTGATTCTTCCCATTGTTTATGGCAATTTTATATATAAAAAAAAGTATTGTTTATGGCTATTGTTACTAATACAGAGTACTTTATAAGTTATTTTCTCCATTTATGAAGGTTTATACAAATCTTTAATTTCATTTAAATATTTTTTATTTTTCCAATTTGTACAACAAAGATGCAATAAAAAAAACAAAATCAATTAATTAATCATGAAGCTTTAAGTACAAGCAATTATTCTATGGTTAATGAAATATCAGGTGTGAGGCAATGCGAGCATAAAATAGATAGACTAAAATGTACATTTTTCAAACATTTTGAACTTTGATACAATATTTGTAAACTGTAAACTTTGTACGATAAAATTTAACAATTATGACTTTTGAAATTTGTTTAAAATATCTATCGATATCATGTTATTTGTTATCTCTTTTTTTTTTTAAATGAAAATATAGTTAACCTAAATTAGTTTATCAGCGAACCGATACCAGGTTGTGTTGTTTGACTGTAATTACCGAATCATTGTGAGTTGGAGTTTTTTGGGTTATGGGTTGTGGCAAGATCTATGAGTTTAGTCCTTGATAAAACGGGTCAGTCGGGCCAAGTAAAGTTTTAACCGATCATCTATTTGAAATTTTTTTATAATTCTGTATAAGGATTATTATATCTGTTACTGTTGGTTCATAAATGCGGGAAGTGCAAATTCACGTGAAGTAGAAAATCTTGGGAAATAAACTCCTTAGCCTAATTCATGAGAATTTCTAAAAGGTGTTTGGTTACCATGTCAGTACTTAATCCATGGGAATTTTCAAGTTACCAAGGGGGTGTTGGTAAGTTCCTACAATTTTGTAGGAAGTGAATTCCATGGAAGTTCTACTTCCCCCATTTTTGCAAAATTGAGTCAACCAAACAAGTTTCATTTTTGCAATTCATGGGATTCCCTCCATTTTTGCAAAATTGAGTCAACCAAACAATTTCATATTTGCAGTTCATGGAATTTTCCACTTCCATAATTTTACAAGGGCAACCAAACAACCCCTTATTTAAAATCAATTTTACTTGAGATTAATATTTAATCGTATTTATTATTTATATAAATATTAGTATCACAATTATATTGATAACTTTTTAAAACAAGTAACAATGTCTTTTTAAAAAAAAAATTATAGTTAACATAAATTTATCCTTGAAGTGATACCAGGTTATGTTTATTGACTCTATATTACTTAATCATTACGAGTTTGGGTTGTTGCACATTCTGGGTTGCGGGTGATATACGGACATAGACCTTGGTAAAATGGATCGATTGGCCAGTAAAGTTTAAATCCATCTAACTTAAAGTTCCATGTAATTCACATTTTTTTTATAGAATTATGTCATAATTGTTATAGAGTAATAACTAATTTGATTACAATTTTAGAAAATAGACGAGGTAGAGTAGTTGGAGGGCGTAGATAAGATATGGATTGTTGGGGGGGGGGGGGGGGGCTGTTGTCGTCCTAGCTGTATGTTGGGTGCAGTCACCACTACGGTGGAGTAGGGCAGAGTACGGATCGGGTATCTAATCCAAAGTACTAGTTCAGATCGGATATCCATATTATAAATCGTGAAATTAGATATCCAATATCCAAACCAAATGTTTCGGATATCCAATGTTCGGGTATCCAAAATAATCGAATCGGATGCGGATATCCATCGGATATCCATACTTTTTAATTTACTTTAAAATTAAGTTTGAAACACAATTATATTCAGTTTTACATGATGATTTTCTTTAGTATTCTTACTCCAATATTCTCGACATAAAATTTAAGTACCACTTAGTTCTTTCTCTAATATTTTAAACATTAATTAAGTTATTGTATCAAATAAAATTTTATTTTCTCGAAATTATACTAGAAAAGTATAGTTTCGGATCGGATCGGATATCCAAATGTTTTAATTCTAATGTCCATATCCAAACCAAAACCAAAGATTTCGGATCAGATATCCAAACCAAACTTAACTTTCGGATCGGATATCCAAAACTTCGGATCAGATTCAGATCGGATATCAGATCAGTTTGGATAATCGGATTTTTTGCTCAGCCCTACGGTGGAGGGTCTGCTGATAGATCTCGAGGTTGGTCAGTGATGACAGACGCTGCTTTCGGACGTCCAGGCGACGACGGTCGTGGGAGAGAAATGAGAGAGTAGGTAGAGAATTTAGACGAGAACAAACAAGAGGAGTAATATGATAAAAAAAACATACAATAATGAGTAACATTAAATGTATACCGCGTAAATAAACAAGTTATGAAATCTACAATAATTTTATATCCACTTTTCAGATTTCACTTATCATAAGTTAAAAAGTCGAGAAAAAAAGCCCATTACTTCGAATAAAATCAAGTATCATTAAACTTCTTATCAAAAGTGTAGGAGTAGACAAAGTAAAATTTTCTAAAATTTAGTTATTTTCTAAATTTAAGTATTTATAAGTTACTTTTAAAAATACTTTTCATTTCCACCCGTACAGTGCACGGGTTTAAAAACTAGTAATAATAATAATTAGATTCTTACCTTCCCTTTGAGGATTAAATCAACACATCAGCGTATTTTATATTTTTCTTTTGAGGAAATTCTTGGGTACATCGGGTGTAGAAAAATATCATATACCCTACCCAATAAGAATATTAGAATTGACTAAATTCTCCATAAATAATTAAACATAATCTTAATAAAATAAAAACTTAGGCATCAAATTGATTGAAGATTGATTCGATTTAATACTTCGGATGAAAACTAACCCTCGTTTAACTCTGCCCATCATCAATTTCGTGAGTATTACGGTTGAACTCAAATTCTATGGCGAAAGCGAATAGATGCAAGAGGGCGAAAACACTATCAAACATGTGTCATAGTTCCGAACTGGCGTACTTACCCCCCGAAGTTTGGAGACAAATTCTCGCAAATTTACCAGTGCAAACCCTATTGAGATTCAGATGCGTATGTAAATCTTGGTGTTCTGTTATCGATCACCCGGACTTCATTTACACGCATCTAACATGTCGAAAAGTCGATTCAAACAAGACAACAATATTTGCCCTCATGAGGATGGGACACCTTGGAAGTATAGGATGCTCGTTGACAGTTTGTCGAGGCAACATTCTTAAGAAAAGCGCTTACTTTTACAAGAGATCCCACGGGTTCAGTGTGATAGGGAGATGTAATGAGTTGATTTTAGTAACACGCAATGTTCGTCATAGGAACACTGGCTATCAAAAAGTAATGATATTATGTAACCCTTCTATTAGAAAATCACTGTTAATTCCACCTTGCCCAATTGGCGATTCTATGTATGTATTAGGATTTGCCCCTCGCAGTAAAGACTATAAAATCGTCGCAATATCAGTCGGACGAAACCAAGACGAAGAGCCTAGAAAGACGAGTGTTGTAGTATATACACTCAGTGACCAACAATGGAGGATAAGAAATAATGTCGTGGATATCAGCTGTTGGGAGATTAAAAGCCGCGTGCCAAAAGTGTTTTACTTTCAAGGAGCTGCACATTGGTTTGGAAACACAAACACTCATCTTGTTTCCCTTGACTTTGATTCGGAAAAAGTCACCTCTATGGAAATCCCGAATGCTTTGAACGAAACAAAAACTATGAGGTTTTTGTTTCTTCTTGGCAAGTCGCTAGCGATTTTCAGCATTTCTAAAGAACGGTCAGGAATATGGGTGCTGGAGCAGGGGAAGGGGCGGGTAAACGGGGTATGGACTAAATGGTTTTCAGGACAATCGAATTGTGATGCTTTTCATTTATTCAATAATCCTCGGCCATGTTCCAATGTAATCTATTATGAAAGTGATGATGGAAGATGTTTAATTTTGGGGAATACGTCGTATAATATTGTCACATGCCAAGTAAAGGAATTCGAAAAATCTCTGAACAATTTATTTTATTTGGGAACGTATATGGAGAGTTTGGTGTTGTTCAAAGGACGGAGTTGAGGATATGACATCTTACGGATTATTTTGGGAAGACTGGCTGCTGGACTTGCTGGTAAACGATGGATTTGTGAATAGCTGCTGGTTATTGTTGCTGTTTGATTAGCCAAAATAACTACTCCCTATGTTCGAGTGAATTGTTTACAATTGCTTTAGTTCGTGAGAGGGAAATAAAGAAAATGTAAACTATTAACTGGGACGGAGAGAGTAATAGTTCCAAGTTATAGCTAGTTTCTGCTGTTTAGTTTTTATTTCCATTATAGTTGCTACTTTACTATATATATCTTGGATGATAAAGAGACCTAATGCACTGGATGATCAGCAGTATGAAAATTAGATGTTACATCTTACAGGATTGTGTCACATACCTGAATCCACTGTCCTAGACAAGCTTTAACCTTGGCAAAATTCTCATCTAATATGGAAGTATCCGTCTTAAATACTAACCAACTTGTTTAGTTGTATAGGTAGGACAAATATCTTATTGTTCCCTACACATTTTTCTGTTGTCTTATGTAAAGTATTTGACCTGTTGTAACCTTAAGACAAATATATCCGTCTTACGTGTACCTTAGCTTAGTGCCGTCTTCAAAGAGAACTTGTGTTAACTTCTTTTTTTTGTTTTTTTTTTCCTGGGTGAAAGGTAAGTTTCCATTAAGCACAAACAAGGTTTAATACAAGTATACAACCTATCTAGTTTGAATAATTGAATACAACCTATTTCAGACTAGCCTAAGCTCTACTTACATAAATCAATACTCCTTAACCATATCTTATCATTGCCTAGAATTTGGTTACAATGAGCACCAATACGCATTTTAACAACCCTTCTAATCTGCTCCAGCAACACAGCAGGCCGCAGCAGACAACAATCATGACGGACTTGATTCCTTTGCATCCATATTTGATAATAGCAGGCCAGAAAGGAACATTGTGTTAACTTCATTAGTCATTAGTTTCTTCTTTCCTTTTTTTTTCACAAGAGAGAAAGAAATGAATTTGGAATATACAAAACGCACTTTCATACATGTACTTGAATTTGGATCACTCAAAGCTTCCAAAAAAGGAAAGAGGGAAAAAAAGATGAATAAAATGTTATTTAAAAATATAATAGTTGACCCGTGACCCAATTTTTAAGAGCCGAAGACCCGTAAATCTAGACATGTGACCCGAACCTAAAATGACCCGTTATTTTAGGGTCAAACACGACTAGTCCCGTTTAAAGGTAAATCAAAAATATTATTAATATTTTTATATGTTATTTGAAATAATAAATAGAAAAATAATGATTTTAATATTTTAAATAAAAAAACTAATTTAAAAATCAAAGTAATACTCCTATCATTTAATAATAAAATAATTTTATTTTTTTAAATTTTTTTTACTATAAATACGACATGTAATTAATATAATTACATTACGAATATTATTAAATATTATATAATTTAATTTTAATTACTATGTTTCTCGACTGAAAAATGTAAAATAGAAGACGTCATAAACTTTTATTTGACCCGTATTCTGACTTTAACCCAACATGTTACCCGATTCATATTTGACCCGACCTGTATCCGTTTGACAGGTCTATAAGTCCATTTCTTATTTGTCCGTATGATTTTTTTTAAGGATAAATTGACAGCAACAGTCCCACCTTTGCTTTGTCTTCCCAAAATAATCTCACCTTTCATTAATCCGGTAACAATCCAACCTTTTAACCCCATATTCTTAAAATGCACCTAAGTATGGGTGACCTGATAAACCCGTTGCTTACATTAGAGTTCTATCTTTTGACATACTCTCTTCGCACACAAGCCATACCCCCATTCACATTCATTCTCTTCTAATCATCTCCCCTTCATTGTCAACCTCTAACTCTCTCTTTGTACTCGATTTGCAACAAAAGAACCATCACCACCTAACTTTTTCTTGGAGGTTACTCTAATCTTACAAAGGTGAAGGCAAACATAATTACTCTCTTTTTACTCGATTTCCTAATTCCCGCGGTAAGAAAACCCATTGTTGGTACGGAAACTAGAGTTTTTCCTTGAATTTTTTTTGGGCACACCTTAAAAATGGGATATAAAAAAGAAATTAGGAGTACTAAACACTGGTCCCTAAGGATCAAATATATGAATAGTTTGTCCCATATGGTGGCAATTCGCCGGAGCTTCGATTTGCTTTATTGGACATGGCGATTATCTCCGATTTATTTTTCACTCTACGTACCTTTTTTTAAGGGGGAGGGTGTTTGATTCGGGATTTGCTTGGCCCTTGGCATCAAGTTTCGATTATTCGTGCATATGTGTGTTTTGGAGCTGACCGTTTTCTCATTTCTAGTTTGAGATTTGATGGCTAATTAAGTGAAAAGGTTTAGTCTTTTGTTCATTTGAGCAACATGAGTGTGGAAATTTCTGGAAAAATATAGTAGGTGGGATAAAAGAGATAGTGATGAACATTGACTTTCTTTAACCTTTACTTACAAGGTGATTGACTTTCAATAGCAGGTCACCAATTTGTAGGGTTTGTTTTAAGAAGATACCTATCAAAGGTGAGATTATTCTTAGATTAATGAAAGGTCGGATTGTTTTGGGAAGAGAGGTTAAAGGTCGGATTATTCTTGACAATTATTCCTTTTTTTTAATAGATTAAACATTTTTAGAAATATAAATTTTCTTATGGAGATAACTAAGAGTGTTGTTAAGGATTATAAGTAGAAAAGATGATGGTCAAAGTGTTGTTAAGGAGACCGGGGTATAAAGCAAAGGTGAGGAACAAATTACAAAAGGGAGGGTAATAAAATGTCGTATCAGCAGGTTCGCAGGTTTTGGGCAAATTTGTGAGCCGGGCCTTTGTAAATTTCGTAAAATACATTGTCCAAGCCCCGTTTGTTAGCGGGCGGGACGGGACGGGACGGGACTACCGTCCATGAAGACCTCTTTGCATTCGATGCTTTAATCAACACATCGCCGTTATATAGAAAACCCTCGTTTAACTCTGTTCATCATCAGATTTGGGAGTATTACGGCGGAACTCAAATTCTATGGCGGCGTACAGAGACGAAGCTTGGTTATGGCCAAATGGGCCATGGCCCGGGTGACATTTTCAAGGCTAAGTAATACTCCCTCCTATTCATTCATTTTGTCCCTCTTTCCTTATCGAAGCTAGTCGGATTTTTGTCCTTCTTTCCTTTTTTGGTAACTTTTGTGTGGTCCAAATTTAATTACATGTGGGGTAGAGTGGAATAGAGTGTTTTGTGTGGTCCAAAATCATTTTCTTAATTCTTGTGCAAAATAGAAGGGGGACAAAATGAATGAATAGGAGGGAGTATATAGTAGTAAATAGAACAATAGTTTGGCAGTAGCAAAATGGTATACAATTCCCACAGGCCTGTAGTACCTCTTTGAAAGTCACAGGTTCGACTCACAGATGCCTTGTTTTTAGCATTTTCTTTTATTATTTTTACCCCCATAAAATTTTATTATTTAGTAGCGAATCTGTCGATTATACTCCATCCCTTTACGACTCGACCTATTAAATTTTTAACGTTGATACTCAATAAGGGTTTTTGTAATGACAAAGTAGGGGGCCATTTTTATCATTGGAAATGGAAACAATAATATCATTGCTTCATTAGTGTGATAGTTTTACGACTTTAGTCCCGCCTTAATTTATAATGGAATCGTCTTAAAATAGGTTTATTATCATTTATGTTTGGATTTATTTCATAGGTCTATATATAAAATATGGAGTCAGTAGTCAGTTTACTTGAAAAACCAATGTATAATTTAATAGTTACATAAAAACAATTATTAATTTGTATGATCAAAAAAAAAATATCGAAGATGCTAAAACAATGATATAAAATCTATGTAAATGAGTATAGACATGAGACGAAGTGAAAATCGGCCCGGGTCATAATTTTACTCTAGCTTCGTCCCTGGCGGCGTATTTACCCCCCGAAGTTTGTAGACAAATTCTCGCAAATCTACCAGTGGAAACCCTATTGAGATTCAGATGCGTTTGTAAATCTTGGTGCTCTATTATAGATCACCCTGACTTCATTTACACGCATCTAACATGTCGAAAAGTCGATTCAAACAAGAGTACAATATTTGCCCACGAGAGGATGAAAAGCCAAGGAAGAAAAGTATGGTTGTTGACAGTTTACCGAGGCAACATTATTAAGAAAACTGTTATCTTTCTGAAGAGCTCCGAATCGTACTGTGTAATAGGAAGATGTAATGAGTTGGTTTTAATAAAACGCAATGTTCGTCGTAGCTCTGGTGATTATCAAACGCAAATGATGTTATGTAACCCTTCTATTAGAAAATCGTTGTTAATTCCCCGTTACCCAATTGGCGGTTTTATGTATGTATTAGGATTTGCCCCTCACAGTAAAGACTATAAAATTGTCGCAATATCAGCCGGACGAAACCTGGACGAAGAGCCTACAAAGGCGAGTATTGCAGTATATACACTCAGTGACCAACAATGGAGTATTAGAAATAATGTCGTGGATATTAGTTGTTGGGACATCGTCAAGCACGGGTTTTCTTATATTGCGCCAGTTGTGTTTTACTTTGAAGGCGCTGCACATTGGTTTGGAAAAGCTCGTCTTGTTTCTCTTAACTTTGATTCGGAAAAATTCACCTTTATGAAAATCCCGAAGGCTTTGAATAAACGAGAAAGGAATAGGTATTTGTTTCTTCTTGGGGATTCGTTAGCGATTTTCAGCATTTCTAAAGAAAGACCAGAAATATGGGTGATGGAGAAGGGGCAGGGAAACGGCGGGGTATGGACTAAATGGTTTTCAGGACGTTCGGATACTGATGCTTTTTATTTATTCAACTACGAGTGGGCGTGGTCACCTTCAAAGTTCAAATATAATCTATTATGAGAGTGATAATGGAAGATGTTTAATTTGGGGAAATTTGTTGTATAATATTGATACTCGCGGAGTGAATTTTTTCGAACAATATATGAGCGGTTTTTGCCCTTTTTGTGATTCGGGAATGTATATGGAGAGTTTGGTATTGTTCAAAGTAGACGGAGTTGAGGATATGACAGCTTCTCCATAAATTGAGAATAGAGAATACTTACTGCCAGGGGCGGATCCAGGAATCAAAAGTATGGTGGGCTAGATTTTAACATTACACTTGATGATCGAAAAAATTTGAGTTTTAAAAAGCATTAGAAGGCTTGAAGTTGATAATTTAATACGGAGCAGATACTTACGACCGATTTAAATAAGGTCTACTGATTAACGTATCCACCTGTAGCAACTATAAACACGAATTTCATTAGAGTACTTAACCATCGACTTAGAAATAACAACCAACATCAATCCTTCATCAAAAAGTATAAATGTTGTAATCCGTAAAATATTACTAATTTAGTAAGAGGCGGACTCTTACGAGACTTACTCATTAACAAATACTTTTCAAAATTAATTTAATACTTTTTCCGCCCTAATTAATAGCTATCATCTATGTATGATATAGTCATTGAAAAAAGCCAAATAAATAACTATTAACTGGAACGGAGAGGAATTGAGATTGAAAATAGCTTGGATTTGGGGCTAAAATATGCACACTTTTGTATATTTAAGCTACTTGAAAGAAGAAAATAATCTATAAGAAACAAAATAAAAAGAAAAACAGAATGTATACCTATTAACTTAGAATGATAGAAGTGTGTTTTGTGCGAGGTAAACTTTAATTAGAGGTATTTAGGAAAGTTGGTGTAAATTAAGGTAAAAATAATAAAGCATAAGAGAAAATGTTAATGGGAAGGATTGAACCCTGGCAAAGTGGCAAGGCGCACAACACAAAATTACAAAAGAGAAGAAACCACTAGACTCAACTGAATAGGCTGTATTAAGTTGGAAGAACATGTATATATTCTTTTCCTAGAAACAGGTTGGGCTTCAGCCCAACTAGCCCACTACCTGTATCCGTCCCTGCTTACTGCTTCGAAGCATCACTCAAAGGATGTTTTTAGGAAGACGGGTGCTGGTAAACAACGGATAATATGTGAATCGCATTCTTTTTGTTGTTCTTATGTATGGTTTTGCTGTTCAATTAGTTGAACTCGAGACATAAAAACTCTTTGATTGCATCTTGTCTATATTGAGAAAATTGTTTCTTTCAATACCACTTCTTGAAAATTTATTTAGATCTTCGTGGCTCGTATACATATTCCTTCCGGACTTCCTACTAAAGACGATTTTGACAAATGCGACTACTAATCAATTAGTTAGCCCGGGATGTCAATTGTATCACCGTTAATTGTTAGGACTTGCTCCTTAATAACTCCGACTATAGCAAGATTACAATTAGGGTGTTTTAAAACAAGTCACTTGTCATAACAAAAATTCTCATTACATTGATGTTAATACGTTTAATCTCTTTTACTTTAAAGTCCTTGTGTGAAGCTCATACCAAAGTACAAAGGTAGGCGTGTAGCCATAAGTAACAATTGTTTTTACATTAATATACATTGATGTCCTTCATATTTTTGACGCAAAGTGCGACAAGGAGTTAGAAAATGGTTGTACTCAAATTCGGTATCAATAAATGGAACATTGGCACCCGATCACTGGTAGTGATCCTGTCGACGTGTTTGGGAACTTGGATTTGGGAATTAATCCAAAAGTAGCCGAATTTTGATGTTTGGCTGTCTTTGGCAACCCTAAGGGTCCGTTTGGATTGAAGGAATTGGAGAGAAGGGGAGGGGAGGGAAAGGGAGGGATTTAATTTCCTTTGTTTAGATAAAAAATATGGGAGAAAAGAAATGGAAGGGGAGAGAAATGAGAGGACTTATTTTCCCTCCTATAGAACAAATTATAATCTTTCCAAGGGTGGCAAGATTTGGAAAGAAAACATTATTTGGACTCTAATTATACCACCAGCATCTTTCAATCCTCCATCCATTCTTCATCTCCCTCCTTCCTCCCTTTCCATTTCCCTTCATAATTTTTGTTATCCAAACACTCAAATCCCATTTGCCCTCCCCTTCTCTCCCCTCCCTTCACCTCCCCTCACTCCCCCTCCCCTCCCTTTCCCTCCTAAAATTGTATCCAAACGGACCCTAAAAGGGCCTAAATTTACTTATTAATTACAAAATTAATTAAAAGATCACTAGTTTAAGGTTACTTTCGTCTTTGATTCGTTGATTTCGGTGGCAGAATTGAAACGGTGGTGGCGGAAATAACAATGTTTGCAGAGGTTTTTTTTTTCTTGTTTCGTGAGCGGTCTTTTTAGTTTTAGAAAATTTTGAAATATTGTGGTTTATTTTGGGAATAATAGAGTGAGGGGAAAATTAGGAATTTCAGTATATATTGTCGAGGTTATTTAATAATTTCTTGACGTCAAGAACCAGCTCAGTTTATAAAACAGTCTTTTCTTCCAAAAACATACTCCCTCCAATTTCCTATTATCTTCCCTCTTTCTTTTTTCACACAAGTTTGATTATCTTCCCTCTCTCCTTTTTGGGCAAGTTTCATTCATTTTTTATTAATTTCTCTCTCCTAAAAAATCAACAACTCTCATTACTTTATCTATTCTTTATTTATCATTAATTCTTTATTATTTTCTCTCACCTATAAATTTCACAACTTACAATACTTTATTCTACTTTATTACTTCTTTCTTCCCATTTCTTAATTTTTGTGCCCAAAAGAAAGGGGAAGATATAAGGAAATAGGAGGGAGTATTTAACTCAAACCCGTAGGGTTTCTTTCCATCTCATAAAAAGAAAAAAAAAAAAAATCTTTTCACTCATCATCATCAATCAATTAAGCAAGATGAAGATTAGCAAAAGGCGTTCAAATAAATACATACCACCAGAAATATTGACTCTAATTCTCGCAAAATTGCAAGCCAAAACTCTATTAAGATTCAAGTGTGTATGTAAATCTTGGTGCTCTCTTATCAATCACTCGGATTTTATTTCAACGCATCTTAAACACTGTCAAAATAACAAATCAAATTCGGGTATATTATTAACCCTCGAGATATTGCGGTCCTGCGATCGACGTGAAGGATGCTTGTCACTTCGTGAGGCTGACACTTTTCGCAAACAAACTGACATTTTTAAAGTTTCTAAAAAGTGCTATCTTTATGGAACATGTCATTCTTTGCTTTTAATAAGCAACTCTCAAAACCACATGTCTAAAGGAATGAGATTATGTAATCCGAGTATTAGAAAATCATTGCTACTTCCTCCTTGTCCACTTCTTCCCTCTGATTGGCCCGCGCCTAAATTTGTACTTGGATTTGGGCTTCATAGTCAGGATTATAAAGTCGTTGCAATCGCATTTAAACGCATTAAGCGTGTAGAGGTTCGTGTGATGGGTGTTGCAGTTTACACACTTAGTAATCAACAATGGTTTGTCAGGGATAATGTCCTCAATATCGATTATTCGTCCATTAATAATTTGTATGGGGCCTACTACTTCTGTGAGGGCGCAGCTCACTGGCTTAGAGATGCTCCATTGACTCCAGATGAGGTTACTAGTTATCGGTTTTATAATCAGACTCATCTTGTTTCCTTTGATTTTGATTCGGAACATTTCACCTTTTTGGAATTGCCGATTCGTTGGATGAATTAGAAAATTATTCCGGGTCTCTATTTCTTCTCGGGGAATCACTAGCGCTTTTCTGCATTTCTCTTTTGAGTTTTAGAATATGGGTGTTGAAACAGGAGAATGGAAATAGACTATGGACTCTATGGTTTTCAGGTCCTTCAAGTCGTGAGGGTTATGAATTCTTCTACCATATGGGATCACCAACAAAAAGGGTATTATATTTTGAGGGTGATGGTGGCTATCTTGTTTATGGGAAGAAATCCTATAATATTGTTACTTGCCAAGTACGGGAGCTTGGAAAGTCTATGAGCTATGATTCAACCGACAACGTATTCGAGAGCTTGGTGTTGTGCAATCAATTCGAACCGTGAATATGGCATAATAATTCCAATATTTAACTGTCTTCAATTCTTCATATCTCTTTGTAAATTATAGAGAATAGCTTATGGCTAGAAATTTGGGAATGCCTTCCGGCTTATATGTGCTATTGAATTTGTAGTCATTGGCTGTTCAGAGTGGAGTGTTGTACTTTGGGCTTGTTTGGTTGCCCATAGGAAGATGAAGTTCCAAGGAAATAAAATTCACATGATTTTTCAATTCACATGAATTGAAAAAATGTTGTTTGGTTGGGATATGGGAACTCAATTCATGTGGGAAGTCTCACTTACCTAGGGGGGGCTAGGTAAATGACTTCCTACATTATGTAGGAATTGGAGTTCCATGGGAACTTCAACTTCCCATGAATTGGGTAACCAAACAAGACCTCATTTTTGCACTTCCTAGGAATTTCCAATTCACATGAATTTGGAAGGCAACCAAACAACCCCTTTATATCAGAGATTGTAGCGTGCCAGAATGTTTTGTGTTTGCTAGTTAAGAATTAAGTTAATCTCAGGATTATGACTCTTATGAGACGAGCCTTTTTGGTCTAAAATAATAAGACGGGATTTTGTAACATTTTACCGTTAAATGTGACCATTATTGAAAACCAGTTACCATAAGCTGTAACACTGCCTATACCATTGTGATTACATTTAACTATAAAATAGTCCCGTCTGAAACAGAGAATTTGTGTTGTATTATTACCCCAGATCCTAACTGACCTATAACAAATGACGAGATAAAATCGCATCCAAAATGACCTATATTATTATTGACTCGTTTGCAAAGTCTAGAGTGACGGCAAAGAAACCAAATTCAATGTCAAGGACGTTGACACGGCCCAAGCCATCCTAATAGAGGAAAAGAAACAGACACCTCCATATGAGGAATAAACTCTGATATTTGAGACGAATCCTAAAACTGTGTTACAAAAACCAATCTTATTTTTATTAATTCAACTCAATTCAGGGCGTGTCACGTCATTAATTCAACTTTTTTTTTTGAAATACATGTTATTGTGGGACCCGTTAGTGTGCAATGTATTTATTTCTTCAGAATTTTGTCTTAGAACAAATACTATGAAATAATACTATGAAATAATTTTATACATTTAAAATAAATGAAATTAATGGCATATAAGCGAAATGAATTACAAATTGGAATAAATGAAACTAATTACATATAAATGAATTACATAATTTTTAAAAATAATAATAATAATAATAATAATAATAATAATAATAATAATAATAATAATAATAATAATAATAATAAAATTACATAATTACGAGATGGAATTACATTTAATTACGGGATTGAATTACATATAATGCGAATAAATTACATGCATAATTTTTAAAAACTAGATAGTACGATATATTTTTTAAAAAAATATCCTTTGTTATTTCCTCTTAAAACATTGCGTACTGTTTGTAATCACAGATTGATATTAGCGAAGCATTGGTCAAGTAGATTATAAATGATGATTGTATTGAGTTTGACTAGTATATTTCAATTAGCGATTTAGTAAAAGTGTTTGGTATTTAGCGATTTTGGTTAATAGATTGTTGTATTTATGTGTAAATTGTTGACGGATTCATATTTCACAATCTACTAATGTGAATATGCTAGGTAGAGCAAAGATATTAGAAAACTTGAAGAGATTGAGCTCCAATCTACTCTTTCAATATGCCATTTACCAAACACTCAAAATAGTAGATTGGTAAGTCAAACATGCTAAAAGCCTTGAATATGCCGAAAATTCCCCAATCCGCCGTTTACCAAACACCCCCTGCATGTGAACACGTATTTGTAACAAGTTTAAACATTAATTATGTAGATCGCTGATTTAGACCAACTAGATAAGTACAATAGAAATGCAAAAAAAAAAAAAAAAAAAAAAAAAAAAAAAACATTAATACCGGCCCAAATACATACCCGTGCAATTTTGCACGGGTTTAAAAGTGGTTCATGTTAATAATAGCATACAGTTATAAATTCAATTACCACCCGGGATGAATGGATGATCCTAATCAACCCAAATATCTTTAATTTTAATATTTTAATTCTATCTTTGTGTAAATCCGTCTTACAACAATTTTTTGGTGGATAGAATAAGAGAGTCCTTTAACAATGACAACTGTAAACTTTTATCTTCTAATAGTTCTCTCCTTTCTGTTAAGTCTTCTGAAACAATTTGGAATCGAAAATATTTTATTTCTATTTTTTTGTATAAATATTTCAATTATATATTGATGTTAGGTTCATTGATTAGACTCATCTCTTCAGAAGAAAACCTAATATTAACTATGCCCATAATCAATCTCAATGGCGAAAGCGAAAAGAAGGGGGAGAAAGCGTCAAACATTTGCCACGCTTCCAAATTAAAGTACTTACCCCCTGAGCTGTGGGCTTCTATTATAATAAATTTACCGGTGAAGACACTATTAAGATTCAGGTGCGTCTGTAAATCTTGGTGCTCCATTATTGATCAACCCGACTTTGCTTACACGAATCTTAAACTATGCAAAATTGATTCCAACGAAACTAAAATCGTTGCCCTCGAGAGATTAGGAGAATCCGGGACAGAAGGATGCGCCCTGACAATTCGTCAGGGCAACACTCTTGAAGAAACTGCTCATATTTTCAAGAGTTCCGATTCATACGCTCTAATAAGCAGATGTAATGAATTGTTGTTATTGAACCGCTACGTTCATTACCCTGATAGGCCTGCTGATTTAAAAGAGATGAGACTGTGGAACCCTTCTGTACGCAAATCGTTGTTAATTCCCGCTTGCCCGCTTGTTGATGCTAAGTATTTACTTGGATTTTCCCCTCGCTGTAAGGACTATAAAATTGTGGCAATGCTAAGTAATCATTCAAAGATTCATGTCGCGGTTTATACCCTCCGTGAAAAAACATGGAGTGTTAGAAATAATTGCCTCGATGTCATCAGTAGCTACGTGGAGCTTATGTTTACAGCAAGGTTTTATCATCGAGAAGCTGCTTTTTATTTTCAAGGCGCTGTATATTGGTTTGGAATAGATCAGCGTGGATCTCATCTCGCGGTTTTGACCCTTACTGAACAAAATTATCTTATTTCTTTCAACTTTGATTCGGAAAAATTCACCCTTTTGGAAATTCCGCAGGAAACGAAGGGAATAGGAACAAGGTCATATTATAGGAGGTATTTGTTTATTCTTGGGGAATCGCTGGCAATTTTTAGTATTACTAAAGAAAAATCGGGAATATGGGTGCTGAAGCAGGGGAGCGGAAAGGGGGTATGGACTAAATGGTTTTCAGGACATTCGACAAGTCATGCTTATGATTTTTTTAGTCTCTCTTGTTCATGTTCACCACTATCACCATTACTCTATTATGAGAGTGATGGCGATAGCTATTTCTTTTTTGGGAAGAATTCTTATAATATTGCTACTGGACAAGTGACAAAGCTCGGAAAATCTAGGTATAACTTTTTGGATTTGGGAACGTATATGGAGAGCTTGTTATTGTGGAAAGGATACGGAGCTGAGGACATGGCGTCTTTCCCTTGATTAAGAGAATATAACCACTACTGTCTACACATATCACAATTATGGATGGTTTTGGGAAGACCGTGTACTGGTAAAGGTCGGATACATGAATTGTTACTCGTCTGTTCTTTTAGCTCTTCAATTAGCCAGAATAATTCAATATAGCTTGGTTTATGTCATTTTTGTTCTGAATATAGCTTGGTTTATGTCATTTTTGTTCTGATTTGATTTTGCTATTTTACTGCAGTTGACCTAATTTCGTCGAACTAGTGACTGAATCCAATTCATTGATCAATAAACTTTAAAACACGAATGGGGATGATAGCTGAAAATACTCGTAGCTAAATCGGAATTGTTCTGTTCTTATTTACTGAGCTCTAACGTCAAAATCTCAAGCACAAAACATTCTACGTTACATTACACGACTATTATAAGTGCACGAAATTTGGATGTTTCAACATCTAATGGCATGCCCAATTACTACTCCTAATTTCGTAAAAGGCATAAGCTATTCCGCTTGAAAAAACAAAAAGTCATTTTCAACAAATTAAGCCAAACATGTTTTAGATCAGACGTAGGGAACAGAAAACAAGAAGAGCAATAAGTAGAGATGGACTTATCCTTTATTTACGAGCGGAGGGTCTTCCTAAAATAATTCATAAGAGATTCACCCTCGGTCTTCACATATAGTATGTTTTTTTAGGTTTGTTTATGTGCCAACCAAAACGGGGAATGAAGACGTCATATCATCAGCTTCATATCCTTTGCCCAAAACCAAGCTCTCGGAATATGTTTCCAATTCAACATAATGGCTCAGAGATTTTGCAATCGACTGAACTTGGCAAGTAGAGATATTATAGGACTTGTTCCCATAAATAAGACAACCGCCATCACCTTTATAATACAATACCCTTTTCCTAGGACCCGAATGATAGAACATACCAAATCCATCATTACTCGAAGGACCTGCAAACCATAGAGTCCACCCTGTGTTTCCGCTCTCTTGTTTCAGCACCCATATTTTGAGACTATCAGGAGAAATGCAGAAAAACGCTAGCGACTCCCCAAGAAGAAACAGAGACCTTATAGTAGTATGTACTTCATCCAAGGCATGCGGCACTTTCAAAAAGGTGAAACTTTCCGTGTCAAAATCAAGGGAAATAAGATGAGTCGGTTTACCATCTTCATTACTACTCGGACTATCCTCACGTGGATCATTTCCAAGCCAGTGAGCTGCGCCCTCAGAGAAATAGTAGGGTCCAAACAATTGCGCATTGGACAAAAAGTCAAAGTTGACGCTATTATCGCTAACAGCCTGTTTTCTAACAGCCCATTTTTTATCACTAAGTGTGTAAACTGCGACACCAAAATCCTTAAATGAGATCGCAATGACTTTAAAATCTTTAATGCGAGGCACGAATCCAAGAAGATGGATAGTGTCGCGTACTAAACATTGAAAAAGAGGACAAAGGGGGAGGTAACAATGATTTTCTAATACTAGGATTACATAATCTCATCCCTTTACACACGACGTTTTGACAGCGGCTTATTAAAAGTAAAGAATTACAACTCCCATGGAGAAAGTGGCTCTCAGACCACTTAAAAATAAGACCAGTTTTAAGGAGAGAGTCCGTCTCGAGAAGTGTCAACAAGCATCCCTTTTGCCCATCGAGTCCCAAACCCTCGAGCGATAATAATTTATCCGAATTAATCTTTTTGTTGTTACAAAATTGAAGATGCATGTTAACGAAATCAGGATCATCGATAATGGAGCACCAAGATTTACATACGTACCTAAATCTTAGTAAGGATTTTGCTGGCAAATTTACGAGGATTTGAGTTAACACTTCAGGGGGTATGTATTTAATTGGAGTTGATTTCGTTCTCTTCATTTTTTCTCCGGCTGATAGGCGAAGGGATTTCTCACCTGGGATTAATCAACTGATGTAACGAAACCCTAGTTTTTACCGATTTGTAAGGTTTTATGTCTGGAGTTTGGACAATTCGGTTTTATAATAAAAAATAGAGATGATTTGGTTACATAAATTGGACACTGTTTACAGAAAAAAAACTCGAGAAAGACGGTCTCTCAATAAAGTTATTTGAGAGACTTCTCACTGTCTCACATGATGGGGTGAGGGACCCACCAAATTTCTTTTTTCCCTATTAGAGCATTAGCAATGGAAGAACCAAAAACGGGTTTGTCCTTTGACACATCATCGCCATCTCATTAAATAACAAACTCGAGTTTTAAGAACTAATTTTAACAATGGACAAACGATTTTTCTGGTTCTAAAATGGGTCCGATAGTCTACCTCTAATAAAATATTATTTTTAATAAAAAACACCAAAACTGGCATGAAAGGGGTTGAATAGGCAAATTAATTGCGAGTGGGGGCCACCATCATCCCACTAGTATTGTATTATTATGCTGCGTGTATTTCACGCTTATTTTTCTCTATGTAATTTTACGCCGTTTCCTTCACGCTCTCTCCCCTTCACTTTTCCCATGTGAGTTTTGCTGTTCACTTCTTCAACACAAACCAAGTTCGTCTGCAAGAACCATTTTGGACGAACGAACTGAAAATTACTTCCAACAATGGCGTTTAGTTCGTTCTTATATAAGAACTCTCTCACAAACGACCATTGCTAATGCTCTTATGTCTCCCACTAAATTAGTGGGAGACGGTTTCTCATGAGACCTATTGCACTTTTTATATGGTCGTTGGACACGGTTTTTATATGATTGTTGGACAAATCTTTTTTACACCCTCCGTCTTAGTCAATAGTTTATACTCCCTCCTAGTCAATAGTTTATACTCCCTCCTAGTCAAATAAACTTCTCTATTTTCTTTTCCGTTTATTCACAAACAAAGTCTGTTGAGCGGACTTGGTACTTCCGACCAACTTGGTTCGTACACGACCCAGAACTTGACTCGTTATGTGACACCAGGGAAAGTAGCATGCTCCGACCACTGCATAGGCGTACGGAATGAGACACATGGACCTGCCACGTGCGTACCCTTAACCGTACAAGTACACCCTATAAATATACGGCATTGTTCACTAATGAAGGTAATTATTCCTCCACTCTCTAGCTATTCACTTTATCTCAGTACAATTCAGCAAATTTCATTTCGAGTCATTCAATACAGTAACAGCCTCTCTGTATTGTTGGCACAAAGGGTAACGCTCCAAAGCTACATACATCGGGCCCCCTTACTCCGCAACTACTAGTAGATATCCTTTAGATATTGAGGAGATGTTGTTGGCAGCAAATTTACAGTCGCCGGTTTTTTGCAAATATTTTTCTATTTTTCCTCTCGCCTCTAATGCTCTTTGCTCATGTTTTCAAGTTTGACATAAAACCATACAAACTTAGTTTTATCATTGAATATAAACGGCTTGGAATTCAAAGGACTAGAAAAATGAAAAACTCGAAATGCAAAATAAGGAGTTCAAAAGACTTTCAAGAAAATAATGTTCCAAATGTTATTTGACAGTGTACTTTAAGTTTGTCAATATAATTAAGATCAACAAAATTTCACGGTGATTTTGAAGTAGTTGTGAGAATCGGATAGAACAAGGTGTTACCCGAACTTATATTATAGTTATTAGAGCTAGTTTTGCGCAGGTAGGCTTCATCCTTGATAAAACTTGCTGAGTATACAACAAATAACATCATACTTCATTAGAAGAAACTAGAATTTTTTGATAAATTGGGGTTCTTTTACAAATTAATTTGCGATTTGGGGTCGGTTTCAAACTAATTTGGACCAATGGGTCCATGTCATCACTTATATTTTTTTTCGTGTTTTTATATGAAGCCGCTAAGATAGTTAGCGGCTTTGGTCTCTTATTTTTCAAAACATACTACAAGTATTAGAAAACATAAAAGGATAAGCCGCTAATATCCTTAGTGTTTTTAGCCCTTCATATTTTATTGAATACCCTGTAAGTGCTAAGCAAATGGCTGAAAATTTGTTGAAAATGTGACAAGCCGCCAATAACTTCAGCGGCTTATACTGTGTAATTTTTTTTTTCTTTTTCTTTTTTTAGTCTATTAGTCTTATGCAATGTTATGAAATAAGTAAAGCCGCTAATTTTCCTAGCGGCTTCATATAAAAAACATAAAAAAATACAAGTGATGACGTGGACCCATTGGTCCAAATTAGTTTGAAACCGACCCCAAATCACAAATTAATTTGTAAAAGCACCCCAATTTCCCAAAAAATTCAAGAAACTAGCTAAAATTGTACTCCCTCCGTCCCCGTCAATTGTTGTCCTTTGGTTTTGACACAAAGACCAAGGAAAAAGGAGAGGACCAATAACTAAATGACAAGTGGAACAAATTGAATGAGAATGATCAAATTACTCATCAAGTTCATTCTTAAAATAGAAAGGACAACAAATGACCGAGACACCCAAAAATGGAAAAGGACAACAAATGATCGGGACGGAGGGAGTAACTGACGAAAGTCGATCAATATCGGACCAAATTGACAAAATGCGGCTTTGGCATCGACAAGCTCAATTGTGTATGATGGCCTCCCAAGGATACAATGAAAAAAAAAAAAAAAAAAAAAAAAAAAAAACAGCCTGACAGTTGCACATTGAGGCATTAAGCATCCGCGCTTAGTCTTAAATTTATCTAACGCATTAAACAAAGTCAGAAACCTTGCATGTCGAGCATCTCATCGAGACGTTTTACTCTCTCGAACCCTTCACTTACCAAGTAACGAATCTGCTGTTTATCCTGACACCCCTTGTTAGTCTCCATTTCTTGCCTAATCGTTTGCTGCAATTCATCTGCAAATTCAATGGATGAACAAATAGCACTGTCAATGCAAGTGTGAATCATCAGATACATCGGGTAGCTCAAATTTGTCTCATTCCCGACTAGGGAAGCTCAGGATGATACAGGCTGACTGTGATTCATGAGACTGTCAGGTGAAGAATTAAGGCATACAAGTAGCATATTGTAAGCTTGAAGCATACTATCAGTTATAAAGATATATTTTTCAGAAGAGTTGGTTTTTATGTAAAAAATGTTTTAACTATGAGTCATGGTACTAGATGTAAGTTTCAATCTTGATATCCGAATCAGTTGTAACGTCTGACCAAAAAAAAAAAACTGAACCCAAAATGTTTTTGTTTTCCAGGGATACTTGTGACAAAGAAAGAAAAGGCATCAAATCTGAAATCGAAAAGGCATCAACTGAGTCAGAGCCTGACTGGGGGCCTGACAGAGGAAATAGGAAGATACCTCTAGAAGTGCCAGGGGCTCGCCTCGCAGTTCTTAATGCATGTCTGTACAGCTTCAGCACTCTTGCACGAAGAATAAAGTCCTGTAAATCCATGATCATGCTGCAATACCATTCTTCCGTCAATACAATATTACAACCAGCGCAACAAAAATCCAAGGAGCCTAAATAATGCACACAATTTTCTAGATAACAAAACACCGATGAAAACTAGGAATTTCATGCACGGAAATGACAAGCATAAAGCAACTTCAGTAATCAAGTGGCAGTCAGCACTTTTTTTTTCATTCACATCATCCTCCATTACATAGTTTCAGAATCTACGGGTTGGATCAGAAGAAAAGGGATAAAAACGCTACTATTATAATAATTAGATTATATCAGGACGATGAAATCTCTAATAATTAGTTAATGAGAACAACCAATAACTAGCTTTCCGAGTTTTTCAAGATCAAGAAGAAGGGACAGTGCTGCAGAATCCAGAGATCTTTTCTTATCAGCTTTTTCTTCTCCCATGGCCTCCATCACACCAAAGTCAGGTATGCACAGGGATATTTTCGACATAAAACTATTAAACCCTTTCTTCTTGTTTGGAACCTCACCAACATCAATCGGAGTTATCAACTGGCGTCCTGTAGTCTCAAAACTTGGCATTGGCCACTGCAATCTTTTACATAGATCATACAGTGAGCTCCTCGGCCCTCCTTTCTGTGCGTTAACAGATGAAATGACAGGAACGCCTCCAATAGGAACCTGAGCTACCTTTTGCTTTTTGTGAGGTACAATATCCAATGTGATCGTCCCATCTAATGAACACAGCGTAACGTCATGTGGTTCCCTTTTCCTCTTTTCTCCCACAACATGAGCAAATGAAATCCCTCGATCTTCTAGATCCTTTAACAAATGAAAAGCAGCTTCTCCTCTAGCGGCTTTCCTAGTTCTAGCAATTCCTTCTCCTATCAGTAAAATGTCAGTCAGTTGTAATTTAAGCTCCACAAATATTACTTGACTGTGATTGACACATTGTTCTTTGAAAAAGTAACCACGGCGATCACATAATTCATTTAGTTCTCGGATCGGTGCCAACTCAAGATTCTCAGGAGTCACTAAAGGAGACAACAATGGATAGAAAACTCTCCAAACTTCGTCGATTTGAAGCTTGGTGTCTATAAGTATAGCTCCAGCAATACTCTCCACCAAGTCACCAAGAGCCTTGGGACACTGCCTTCCTTGCAGTGTTTTGGTACCCTCGGCCTTCGTAATTAGATTCACATAATCTGTTACTTGTTCAGCAAGTAACGAAGAAGAGTGTAGAAGGTGCGGGAAGAGGTTGCGCCTCACAGCAACTTGAGCAAAATTCTCATTATTCACAGAAGCTGCCCGTAGATCGGTCAATTCTCCCGGGTCAATATCTTTATGGTTTTGATAAAGATGCCATGTCATCAGTACATCAAGCACAGCATCCCCAAGAAACTCAAGCCTCTCATAACAATATTTCAACCCGGCATTTTCATATGTGGAATGAGTAATAGCTTCAAGTAACAGCCCTTTGGTAGAAAAGTCGTATCCAAGTTTGGATTCTAGGGTTGTAATCTCATCAACTTTTTGGGCAAAAGGCCGAACAGATGCCACATCAACAGCCTTATCAACATAACCCATGTCCAACTTAGCTTCAATTCCCAGCCATGTCATCACGTGGATAGACGCCGCTAATCCACCAGCCACATAGTACGCCCCAATAACCGCCTCAACACAATCAGCTATATTTTTGGAGACCAACCACCTATGTCCCTTGTCACAATTCTTACCAAGCACAAGCTTTTCATCGATATTTTGGTATTTGCTATCTAAGGGCACTTTAGATGAGTCAATACCATGCAAACAAGAAGTGGGGTGAACAGAAAGCTGCCCAGGGGCCACCCAACGACGAGGTTCAAATGGGCTGTCACGTATATACTCTTGTAGGCCTCCCTTAATTCCCAAATAATGTAAGGTAGCGTTGCAAATAGCTTGCTGGCGACGAGCAGATAACTTTCCTTCCTGTTTTCCGGGATATGTTAGAAAAAGATGACAGCTCACTGAATATTTCAGCACTGAATCACCGAGTAACTCTAAACGCTCTGACGAAAAATCTTCCAAGCATCTCTGAGTTGTAAGTGCTTCCAAAAGAAGTAAACTTGGAATATTAAATTTGTCTATATTCAAGCCAATCTCTTCCCTGAGCTGGCAGGCCAACATCAGACATTCCAATCTGTGCATTACAGAGGGTATTAAATAAAATGCTCTAAGAACAGATAGAGGGACATCTATACTGACTACAAGTTCAGGGGGCATATGAACATGATTTTGTGGCCTTTGGTCAGTACCATCTGACAACATCTTTCGACGCAAGGCAGTAGCTTCACTATCAGACAGAAGATTAAAAGCGTTATGAGTCTGTTTTAGAAGCAACAGTGGTTGTTCCGGGTATAATAGCTCAATTTCATACTTTTTGGTAAAATAATCAGCAAAAGTAGAATACTTTGGCTTCCGAGATGCCTCAAAAGGGCTGTGAGCAGAGGTATCGACCAAGACGTCAAGAACATAGTATATCCTTCCAGTGTGAATAGATATAACAACAGTGTCTTTCAAGTTTCCGGTAGAAAATGTGCAATTTGCTAGATTGACATGGTTTTTACTAGCGCAATTTTCATCCAAACAAGAGGGTTTAGTTTTTCTTTGAGATAGTTCAGCAGTTAACCAACAAAAACTTTTCATATATTCTACCACAGTAACACAAGAGTCAACTGCCTTCCAGTTAATTCTCCAAGAAGCATGATCTTCGACATCCGAAGACTCAAGTGGTAAGATCAAATATGAAGTATCTGTACTCCACAGCCAAGCACTGTCTTTTTCAAGTAGAAATTCTCTTGGTGTACCCTCTGCTTTAGACCCTAGAAATAATTTACCGAATAATCCATTAAAGAGGAGTTCATGAAAGCGCATTCCACGCTTGATTTGGTCTGAATCCAAGTGTACTTCTCCAGATGGAGAAACGGACGATATTGCTGTTCTATCGAGCAAATAAAGGTCCATCTTGGCATTAGCAACATCATGATCTAAGTTTGACTCAGTCAAAAGTAAAAAACTAGAGAAGTCTTCACTGTCACAGGAGAAATCAATCCTGTAGGAATGAAGTACAGCCCCATGAGGCTTATCTCTCCACTTGCCCGATAAAGCACGTACCGGAACCATCCCATGTAACTCCTTCCTTTTTGTAGTTCCGGCACCAGGCAACTCGCTCTTACTCATATTCAGAAGACTTTCGATAGGCGTGACATCCATTGAGATAACAAACTTTTCACAAGGTTCAACTGACAAAGTTACTAACCAAAGGGTATTTGGAAAGCGACAAACTATTGTCCGAGATACTGGATTAGGACATTAGTAGTTATCTTACTATAAATCCACAATGCTTTCAATTATAAGAATCTAAACATAGGCATTCGATAAATCAACCTACACAAACAATGAAGAAATTCATAAGTACCTATAGAGCAGTTTGTCTATTCGAATTTATTGTGGCAAAAATATCTCTCCTCCACAAACATGTCAAACAAATTCAACAAATCACATAGAGATGAGCGCGAGAGTACAACCCTTTACATGTAACCAGGAAAGTTTGTATTATTACTTATGAAGAATGTTTCTATGATGTACATAGAGCTTCTGGCAAACCTTATTAACACAAGATTCACAATTGCAAATGATTAATTCGAGAATATATACTTATAGTCACAAGTGAAATCAAAATGAGGAAATCTCAATTCTCTCATCATGCAAGTA
The DNA here is from genome assembly GCF_048544455.1 of Silene latifolia. Classification (NCBI taxonomy): domain Eukaryota; kingdom Viridiplantae; phylum Streptophyta; class Magnoliopsida; order Caryophyllales; family Caryophyllaceae; genus Silene; species Silene latifolia. The sequence continues at coordinate 169,813,658 of NC_133526.1, forward strand.
CCAGAGTAACTCATTCCATTCATTTAAATCATAGTTGTTATATAATAGAACTACCTCTTCTTTAATCATACCCAACTAGAACTACCTGTGTATCGAGAGAGATATTTGTGATTGCGAACTCGACATTCACGAGTGTTATTTGACCCTTTTAAGACAGTACTTGTAAATGACTAACTATCTACTATTCCACTTCCTAAGATCCTGTTTTAGTATCTCAGTTAGCAGATAAGAATACCCCGATCACTCTCAGAGTGTCAGCTTACTAGCTTTAGAAATAACTGTAGATTGTTTTTATCAGATAAGAAATCACGCAAAGCAGACAGCAAAATGTAGAACTTCCTCAATAACATGAGAGGAAAAACATATATCATGAGTTCTAGCAGAACTGAATGTAAGCGTAAAGCATGTCTATTCATTGCCAAAATCACCCCATTCAAGAACTACAATTCAGTACATAACTAGGATCCTCACTGGTATGCTATAAACATAGGATTTCACACAAGAACTACAACTAGTCAACACCCTTCTAATAAGGAGACATCAGTGATTCACCATTGCTCCGTTAAGTGACCTAAACTTGAATTTGTTACTTTTTAAAAGACCAAATGTAGGACAACAATTAACAACTCAGACTCTCAGGGTGTGTGTTTGGATTGAGAGATTTGGAGGGAAAGTAAGGGGAGGGAATTGGAAGGATGGGAAATCCATTGTTTGGTTAGCAAAATGAAGGTAGAGGGATTTGGAGGGGAGGGAAAATGGATCCCTCCATTTCCCTCCTACAAGGCAAATTATTTCCCCACCAACATAGGCAAGATTTGGAGGGAAAATCATCTCCTCCATTCTCCCTCCCCTCCCCTTCCCTTCTTTTCTCTTCCCTCCTCCTCCCTCCCCTTCTTTTCCCTCCTTTTTTTCTATCCAAACAAGGCCTCAGGGTGTGTTTGGATACTAAAATAGGAGGGAAAGGAAGGGGAGGGGGAAAGAGGGAAGGGAAAGGGAGGGGAGGGAAGGGGAGAGGGAATGAGATGTGGGTGTTTGGATACAATTTCCCTCTAAATCTTGCCTATTGTGGAGAGATTTTGATTAGGCTTGAAGGAGGGAAATTGGATCCCTCCAAATCACTCCCCCTCCATTTCCCTCCACCCTTATTTGCTATCCAAACAAGGGAATTTAAATTCCCTACTCTCCCTCCCTTCCTTTTCCCTCCAAATCATTCAATCCAAACATACCCTCAAAGTCCATCAACTGCTAAAGAGGCAAAAGGGCAATCACACTCCATCTCACTTACAAAGTTCACCATAACGCACATCTGCGAGAGTAACCCTTCTTTATTATCTTTCCGTATCTCCTTCCTTATTACATACACCCTCTTCCTATATTACCAACCTCGTTTCATCTTCTTCCTTCAAATCACATCAAGATTCATAACTTAACTCTCACATATCACAAAGAGAATATAATCCCTCTGCTACCTATAATTTCCATACAATCTTTCCCAAAAACGCCCAAATGTTTGCAAACATTACGCCGGATTAAGAATTCCCAATTCACAAATTTTGATCAGCAAATAACACTTCCTTAAATCAACCCATCACATCTCACAAGGAAAATAATATTTTAAATACAATGTACTTGAATATTCTCTCTTTTTCATCCTTCAAATTCATATCATATGCATCCCAAATCCCAATTAACTCACAAATTGATGATTTAACATGGGTAATTCTAAAAAAATCATTATAATCAATTTCTATCCTCAATTCATATTCTTTTTCATCATTAAAATTAATTTACATCCCAAATTATCTATGATTTGACATGGGTAATTCTAAAAAATAATCATCATCAATTTCTCAACCCCAATTCATATTCTTTTTGTTGCAGATTATTAATTAACTAACAATACCAACTAAAACAAGACCAGTAATTGAAATTAGAAGAATTCAAGAAATAGAATGAAGACAAATACAAAAGATGAATAAACATTAAAAGTAAAGCATTATCAATTGAAGTAATGATGGAAGAAAGCATGGTTAAACTGTGAACAAACATACCTGAAGTAGTAAATAATAAGATGCTGTTTCAATTGAGAAAGGAGATTGAGTGTTGTTACTTGTTGTCAGTTTGTGTGTTTTAATGTGAGTTTTAACTTCTGTGTGTTAAACTGAACTGTTGGGGAGTTGAGGTTCGTACTTTATAGTACCGTCGATGGTTGAACATTCAATGTGTGTGTTTAAAAATCCGTCACACAGTCAAAAGGGTTTCATTATAAAATAACACAACTTGTTTATTAGCACTAAATAAATATATTTTTTTATAAAAAAAGATCGTCTCATGGTGTAGGAACATCTTATTCTAAAATTTGAGTCTAAAAAATTGGAATCATCCTTGGAGTTAGTAATAACTTTAAAATGCTCGAATATTTGGCAAATTCTCATTTAAAAAGGATACATTCATTTTACGTTTAGACGAATAAAAGGTGTTTATATAGAATGAATAAAACAAAAACAGAATGCATACGGAGAAATAAAAGATTTGTCGTCTATGTCGATGTTATTTAACCCGTTTTAAAATCAAGACGAATACATCCGTCTTAAAAAAAACTAGCGGATGATATTTAGGGGGTGTTTGGTAATGGTACGCTGGAAGATTTATCCGTACACTACTACAAATCCAGGCAAACTACAACGACCCTTTAACAACGCTTATTCACGAAAATCACCATAAGACGTTGTAGAATGGATGGCGCGAATTTTACTAAACTTAATTACAACGGTTATGTATTGTTAACCGTTGTTATTGGTTTTAACAACAGGTCAAACTTGCACAACCGTTGTTAATATAAAAACTAATAACAACGGTTTACTGTAATACATTATAACCGTTGTTAATAACTTGACGCAAAATTAGTGAAACTTTATTACAACAGTTATATTAGTACCCGTTGTTATTAGGTTTTAACAACGGTTGTAGACGCAATAACCGTTGTTATTGAAGTTATGAAGATCTAAAGAACAACAGATCGCTTTATTCTGCTATACGCTACAAAACACAAACACAAGCTAATACTGCTACACAAATATCATCCTCCATTCCTCCTTGATCGTCTCTCTCTGTCTTCATCTTCATCATTGTCTCTCCCTCATCGTGTTTATCAATCAGGTATATATGTTTCTTAGCTTATTAACTATTTCTTATTAAGATTTTCAAGCTATATATAGATATAGGATTGTTCAATTTCCTTGCCTATGAATGTCGATTATTTGTGATTTTGTGAATTTGTTGGGTTAATATCTAATTTGTTGATAATTTAGCTTAATTGATTTCCTGAATTTCGTTTATTTGTTTGCCTATTATTGGATTTTCTAAATTAGTTGCCTATATATTACGAATGTAGAAAATGACTCGAACTTGGATGATTGCTGCAAATATGAGTGACCCCAACTATAAGGATGGTTTAGCTGAATTTTATGAAGTCGTTGCGAATAATTTGAAAGGTTCTTCTAGTATTCCATGTCCTTATGAAAGATGTGGTAATATTAGGTGTATGGCTTTTCCAGACGTTAAAATACACCTAGAAAAGTGGAGATTTAGTCGATCCTATACACGTTGGATTTTTCATGGGGAACCATCAGAGGACGAGAATTGTAACACCCCCGCACACCAGGATGCCTTACCAATGACCATTCTAGTGTAAGACGGTGTTACCATCTCGGTTTCCCGAGGGAGTAGATCAAATTAGACAACTAAAGAACATTCATCCATTATTAACATGTCTTATAATATACAGCTTACTACAACGTCTTTATAATAAAGGTACAACCATGACACTAATGACACTGCCTCTCTAGAATGGTAGCGTGATGACTCGATCCCTCCAATCCTAGCTGCCACAATCAACAAAACCTGCTAAGCCACTGCTCACCATCCCCGAATGGATCACCGCAGGTTTCACAAAATAACAACAACGGGGTCAGTACTGGCTAATCAAAAGTAAGACGGAATAACAACATAAATAGTCGATCATCCCTATCCGGTCTCACAACCACGCACGATAATCGACTACGCCCGAAGGGTGTAGCCCCGCCGATTACCCATCGCAAGGTAATCCTCGCCGCTTGATGGGTGACCGCAGCCCATCCCACCTAGTCCAGCTCATCAACGAGCGACTAATAATCCTTGTCCCTTAATGTGCACATCCCCTCCTGTGGCGGGTTCCACGGAGGGCGAACTAGGGTGTGAAGTCACTCCCGCAAGTGGCTCCACTACCATCACAACACACACAGCCTTATCGCTGTCACAACACCACAACAACGCCACCATCACCGCTAAACCCATACTCCGATGATCAGCAGATGACAATCATACACAATACAATTACAATCTTAATTCAATTAACGAAGAACCGAGTAGGGAAACCCTACCTCATCGCAAAGCATGCAAGACTCCCATTTACAGCCACGCACGACTCCAACAAGCGTCCTAACAATGATAACCATCTCCTATTACACAACTATACTCAAAGAATCACTCATAAGAACACAAGGCAGAAACTTACCTACATTGCACATCGACGGTGACATAGACGACCACCACATCCGTCATCCTTTCTCGGCGAATCCCGTCACTCCCATGGTAGGGTTTAGGCTAATTTCATTAGAGTGTGAAGATATGGGGTGATAGGGGAGAGAGATAGACTAGGGTTAGAGAAAGAGGAACTGTCGAAGAAATGAGAAATGAAATGAATCTTGCGAACTTGCGTTTATATTAACATGTCGACAGCAGCCATACTCGGTCGAGTATCGGGGATACTCGGCCGAGTAGCCTCGGCTAGGTCGAGTAAGCAATCCTGTAAACCTCATGATACAAGTCTGATCCCTCACCATTCATCCTTAAGGTCTGTTTGGTCAACATTACCGGTCAACAATGTTCTTAAATATCCTGGGTGTTACAATCTTCCCCCCTTAAAAAGAACTTCGTCCCCGAAGTTCAACCCACACGACCCTCTCCTCAGGTTTACGTACCGTGACATAGACCACCCACACCAAGGTGCACAAATTTACACCATCCTGACATCATCATCACACCAACTTACTCAAACAATAATCACCTATCACCAACTTCCACATACTCTTACAGAAATTAATGAACTCACATGCATTCTTTTGCCAGACGCGACACCACTATTATCAACTACACACAGAAACGAAACAATACTCAAAACAGCACTCAACCATACCATCATAGCAATATACAAATGCAAACTATATACAAATGTGAACTACCACGATCAATTATCATAAGATTGAGTTGAGACATCCGTGCACAGTATAACCTTCATATTACTTGAATACAACATAGCTACAGCTTCAAGGAAACATGAACATAAATTCCGAATGTTAACGTGCCTAACATACATGTGATTCCAAGATCATAGGTATAACTACATACATATTTCACGTAATTAAATGCTTAATTCTCCGCGACATTACTCTTCCCCTCTTAAAGGAACTTCGTCCCCGAAGTTCACCACTAGCCAATTCCGTGCCCAAGGCCAACAAGTACATCCTGACGGCACACGCTACTATAAGACAAAGCAAAACACTACACCACAAGACTATGCTAATCACGTATAACAGCACCAAAGAGTTATAGCAGTCGTCACAAAAGTCGTTTACCCCGCCTCAAAACCAAACAACTAACCAAAACGAAACACCACCGCGACCATCCCCCTCTTTTAGCACAACTTACTTTATGACATTACACACTTGTGGCTTATAAAGACAAAATGTTTCAGCAACCAATTAGTGTATAACAAAAAAAAATATGGAATTAATAAGAAATAGCAGCTTGATGCGTAACCCGTTGAGGTGATTATCATTGTAACCAAATATATGGATATACGTATAAAACTTGTTACAGCTACCCCGCTATATGAGTAGGGTATTACCTTTCATATGCTTTAATGACGCAGATTATTCCCCCCAAGTAATATAAGATTCTAGTCACGCACCAATGTTATACCACGAAACATCCACTAACTCCTAGCCTATTCCAACAATCACGTATCCGTGAGACAGTCATAATCCATCTCTGGAACATGTTATAGTATAAAATAGCAAGATAAGGTATTAACAATTCATTCATTCATTATCACATAACTTACAATTCTCTGTTTCAGCAATATTCGGCCGAGTATAAAAGGCTACTCGGTCGAGTAAGCTCTACTCGGTCGAGTATATGTGTATACTCGGCCGAGTAAGCTTTACTCGGTCGAGTAGTATCTATGCTCGGTCGAATTTTCACATCCAGAGAGCCTTTGAAGACATTACTTAGAGCATTTACCGTCAACCTGCATCAAATTCTTTACAGCAATATTAAACACAACCAAATCCTAACATACACAACATTCAACATGTCTCCGTACGATAATTAAGTAATTAAACGGCCTTATGGCCGAGTACAGTTATCCAGCAATGGATAATAAATCCCGAAAGAAATACCCAAAATAAAAGTACGAAATCCAACACAACAAAACAAATCCATCACAACCAAATAAATCCAACCTCAAAGAAATCAAACCAAATAGTCTAACAACATAAGATCAATGACGGGGACCCTCCTCCATGTCATCATCACCACCTGCGCCCGAAGTACCTGCACCTGAACTCCCTGCTCCTGGAAAGCCTGCTGCTGCTGCTGAGTAGTCCCCTCCTAACTGACTGCCAGGGTTGGCTCCCCACGGTCCCGCGAGGTAGCCAAACTCAGTCTCCTCCGGAGGTCTCCAGTAACTCGGGTCAACTCCGTAGCTGTGAAATACCCCCGTATCCACCCCCGGTCCTCTCCACCAGACAGGCTGTGCTAACTGAGTCCCTATGCCCTGGTTAAGGGTCATCTCATGTAGGTTGCGGAGCACCAAAGTAGAGGAGATCCGCTCAGCCAATTCATGCGGCTGCATCCTAGGGTCATGCACTGTGGGGTAGGGCGAATACTGGTAAGGGTAGCAAGGATAGGAGTCAAGAGTAGAGTAAGAGGGCTCAGATACAACCGGGTCTGCCCTAGACTGCCTCACTCCGCGACGCTCCCGAGGTGGGGGAGGTGCCTGCTGCTGTCCCTGAGGTACGGTGACAGGCTCAGGTAGGTCCAGGATAATCCGTGGGTCAATCAGGTAGGACTGGGGCTCAGGTCTAGGAATGCCACAAGGCTCCCACTCAGCCAAATGATCAACAACAGGGAGATGAGCTGGGTCCGGAAGCACCATCCACATAGTTCCCTTCACTCTCCAGGCATACGACCCATCATCCATCTTCCTCAACCATCGGTTCTGACACCAGTACTGAGCGTCCATGGTAGGCACAATCTCTACATACTCATTCCTCTCAGGAGGTGGGGCCTCAAAATCTGTCAGGCGCTGGGCTAGGCGGGTCACTATGGCCCCGCAAGCAATGTGTCGGGTCTCGGACTGTGCCATACGCTCCAGACTAGAGCACACTACACCAGGGGCACTGCAGTAGAATGGTTTCTGACGGTGGAGGTTGAGGTAAGACATAAGCAACATGACCTCATGGGAATTAAGCTTGCTCACATCATCTCTCGAGTATAACAAACAGGTCATCATCCTCAAAAACATACGAAGGGAAACGTGCTGAACATCATTAATATGCATGGCACTGGCACTAGGGGCAGGTCTACCAGTCAAATAAGGAAGGTAAAGGGGTGCACCACTATTCTTGGCCACATCACTAAGGTAGTCATCCTCCTCGGCCTCTAAACCCAAATGGTCAGCCAACTCGTCCAGGGTAAGCTCATGATCCTCATTCATGAGACGAAAAGAGACGGTCTTTCCCTTCTTATCATAAACAAAAGAGCTCAAAAACTCTAAGGTCAAGTGGGGGTAGGATTTCTTTCTCAAGTGATACAACCCCTCCATGCCCAAAATCTTGAAAATGTGAACTATGTCCTCCTTGATCCCCAAAGTCTCAAGGATACTAGGGTAAACACAGCGGGTGGGGCGAAAAGGACGACGCATAAGAGCCACAAAAGCCTTTCGATGGTTGAAATCAGAGAAAATTACCGATGGGTGTGCTTCCACCGGCGGAACTATCGGTTCAGTGCTTGACTGACCAGCCTCAAGCTGGACATTAGTACGAGTTCGTTTGTTGGGTAAGCCTCTGGTTTTCACCATCGCAATGAAACAATGCTTTAACAGGGGATTGACACAAAATCCTTAGCTCAAAAGACGGACTGTTTTCAATTGTATATCGATTTATAAAACCATCCTTTTAATACAATTTTGTCAGAAAATCACCAACTACCTTACAATTTATATGGTTACCAGCCTTAATTTGTTTCAAATTAGAGAATAATCATCAACAACCAAAAGATTTCAGAAACAATTCGTTTTTGTTAACCCTAAATTTCAGAAATTGAGTTTATAAACCACGAAATTAATCAATTAAGGCATACACAAGATTGATATACAATTGAATCCAAGAATCAACAAATTAAAGACTGAATATCAATTGTTTTAACAAGGAAATCAAGATATAACATGCGATTATACCATAACTTTGAAAGCAAGTGAGAAAATTGAGTTTGAACCTTACCTTAAACTGGTTTGAGACGAGCAAGGACAAGTAAAATACCCAAGTCTTACCCAAAAGCTTGAGGGAGGTAGGTTATGGAGTTTTTAGAGAGAAGGAAAGGAAAGGTTGGAGGCAGAAATAAGGAAGAAAGGAACGAAAATAGGGTTTTTGTATAACCTGCATAAGTCCCGCTACAGCAATACTCGGTCGAGTATTGGGAATACTCGGCTGAGTGTCGACTACTCGGTCGAGTATTTAGGATACTCGGCCGAGTGTTTACTACTCGGTCGAGTACCTTTCTTACTCGATCGAGTTCTGAAGAACAGAAGCGATTAATATTATCACAAAACGGGCACTCGGTTGTGTAGCTTAATACTCGGCCGAGTGTGGTCTACTCGGTCGAGTATACTCATCTACTCGGTCGAGTTTTCCGAAAACAAGGAAGAAGTCGCAACTTTTCATTATTCCTGCAAAATAAGATAATATCGTTCGGAGTTCCGTGCATCCGGCTCGTCACTGTTAAAGCTGATTTCTATCACATAAGCACGTAAACACATAACAACATCACATCCGTCACCGGAATGATCATTACTCCTACCCTTCATTCCTCACCTTGCCATGAAATTATTATATTCTAGCCTACTCAACAATCTAACTACAGCACCTGCAAGGTTTAACTATCATGTCACATCATCTCTAATTCCGTTAAATCACCAGTTATACAATATAGTCACATTTGCAACGTAGCAGTCCAACACACAACACATTCATCGTGAAACAATAAGTTAACTTGTCCCCGATCTCCCATTGCGACAATTCCATCGCTCATTTCAACCTTTCCACACATACATCAAACACGTATCACCCTAATAATAGATACACACATCAATCATTACCAAGCAATCAACAACTCTCACTAGCTACCCTTTTCCCGTGTCTGGCTTAAGTCCGATGGGGCCATGATTTTGAAATGAGGGCGCCTACTCACCCAAAATCTAGCATCGGCTGGGGCTCCCAACGTACATACACCAGGTTCATTTTAATTGACACCCTATATTCATTAGGTTCATTGGTTTAGGTTCCAAAATCGTCGGCTCTGATACCACTTTGTAACACCCCCGCACACCAGGATGCCTTACCAAGGACCATTCTAGTGTAAGACGGTGTTACCATCTCGGTTTCCCGAGGGAGTAGATCAAATTAGACAACTAAAGAACATTCATCCATTATTAACATGTCTTATAATATACAGCTTACTACAACGTCTTTATAATAAAGGTACAGCCATGACACTAATGACACTGCCTCTCTAGAACGGTAGCGTGATGACTCGATCCCTCCAATCCTAGCTGCCACAATCAACAAAACCTGCTAAGCCACTGCTCACCATCCCCGAATGGATCACCGCAAGTTTCACAAAATAACAACAACGGGGTCAGTACTGGCTAATCAAAAGTAAGACGGAATAACAACATAAATAGCTGATCATCCCCTATCCCAGTCTCACAACCACGCACTATAACTGACTACGCCCCGAAGGGTGTAGCCCTGCTGATAGGTAGGAATTTGTCGTCACTTCCCAATCAAAAACAATTTATAAGAACCCAAATTAAGTAGTATAATTAGGGTGTCGAACACGAAGATGGCGGGGGTGTATACTTGGTTTGTTTAAGTCCTATTTTAGCCTAATAATGAAAGAGGTTTGATTTATGATAAACTAAGATGCAAATAAGGAATAAAATTAAACTAAATGCAATTGTAATTGATCAATATGAGAAAGACTAGAGCTTTCGGGTTCACTCGGGTCATTGGGCATGAAACAAGACAAATAAGGGGAATAGGTGATTCAATTAGTCAAGAAATTATGCCTAATGTCTTAGGGCACCTAGAATTCGTTAACCCACTTTCATGTGATTAACTAAAACCCGTCACACACATACACAAAGATCATCCAATAGTCTACACACCAAGATTGTTCATCCATTAGTATAGACACCAAGACAACTAAACATGTGAGAAAATACTCAAACTTTCATAGGAGCAATTCTACAAACACTTCATGTGCAAGAAAGTGACAACCAATAAAACACCCTATTCCTTATAATTCTAACCCAAAATCGTACCCATTATAGACCCGAGATCCCCCTAAGCCCTAGAGGAGAACTACTCACACATGTTTAAGGATGAAAAACTAACAATAAAATGGAACAAAATACAAACAAGTATGGTAAACATAATAAAGATAGAAACTTTGAATGAAAACATTAAGTAAAGAACATAAATGTAAACAAATGAAAATAAATGCAAACAAAAGGTGAGAATTGTACCAACAAAGAGGAAAGTAACAATCTTGGGCAAATATGGAAGAATGAATTTCTTCTAATCTTCAAATACAACCCAAAATACTAATAGTATACTAATGAGAAAGGAAGAACTTGCATAAACAAAGGAAGATTTAAACTAATAACTAAAGAAAGATTACAACTTTTTATTGAGTGAAAATGAGGGAGGAAATATTAGGGTTCTACAATATTTGAGAGGAGAGAGAATTAACTAGTCTAATTTTCTATTCTAATTGATAGTTTTTAAGGTGGTGTCTAAATAATGTGAGTGAGCCTTTTATACTAGTCTAATAATATTACTAATATAATAATATTAATAATAATACTAATAATAATAATAATAATCTCCAAAAATTGACACCAAGGCACGATACACAGCTCCACCCAAAACACAATCCCCAGCTTCCCTTTTCTTTGTCTTCTTCCACCAAAAGCAAAAAGACTTCCTCCGAGATTGTACCCGACCGGGTAACATTACACCCGACCGGGCATCACTTTCACCCGACCGGGCGTAATTACGCCCCTCGGCAGCACGATTCACCCGGTAGAATTAATTGAATCCTCTACTTGATTGCTTATTCCTTCTTCCTTAAAACTTAAAAGCATCGACTGCAATTCAACTCGGGTTCGATTCAAAGGTAATGTCAGATCAATGTTTGCTCAATTCCAGCGCAAGATCGAAAGTGGAGGTCTAATTGATGTTGCTCGTTGTTGTTTGAGGTTGAACGGATCACCGAGGTCGTGGGGTGGCGATCGCGGTGGTTGTTCTTTGTTGAGATGCGTCGGAATTGGTGTGGGGATGGTGATGATGCGTGGTTGCTGGATGTAGGAGGATTGAACGGAGATGGTGGTTTGATTGGCGGATGCAGGATGGTGGTGGGCCGAGAATCAAGAACGGTGATGATCGATGACGACTTGAATGGTGTCGGGTTTCGGGTTGTTCTTTCTTTGAGATGTCGCAGGTGGAGGTGAATAGAATGACGAAGGTGGAGGGAGTTGTTAATGGTGGTAATTGGGTTTGTGGTTATGGAGTCGGGTTGCAGCTATGGTGTTGGTGTATGAAGGAGCAGATGCGTGATGAAGCTTGATTGATGGCGGGTTTGTTGTGGTTAATGGCGGAATGCAGCAATGGTGGTTGATTGGTTATGGAAATTGGAAATGCAGGGATCAAGTCTGAAGTTCATTGACAGGGACGAGTGAACAACTCGTGAATTTGTGATTTTGGTAAAGTCAACTGCCAAGCTTGACTTTGTCTAATACAAGTTATTTCATTTTCTTCAATTAACTCGTCCTTCATCCGTCTTATTTCCGTCTCGACCCAATTTGCTCCTCAATTTCCGTGTCAATTTGCCTCCTTGCCTACATATTATTGTAATAAAGTAATATTAATATTAATATTGAGTAAACATCCGACTAATTAATAAACATGACTACGACGGCTAATTATTATAATTAGTAAATAAAATGAGCTATAAAGTCATTTAACGCACACAAAATCGAGTTGAATAAGAGTAAAAGCGCGGGGTAAAAGCTACCAAAATACTACTCATCAAATCTCCCCACACTTAAACCTTACTCGTCCTCGAGTAAGCTCATTTAATTAAACTAAGACCCGTAATATAAAAGACTAGCTAAAATAATAATATCCGATGAAAGGCAATTAACGGGCCTTCTCCGTCCCTTCAACTCGCACCGAAACACAATGAGGTATGCATTCCGATGCAAGGCAAGTGGGGGCTTGCAGAAAATTTTGACACATCCAACATTTAAGCACGAATCAAGATATAAGATGCATCACAAAAAAGTCAAACCACTTTCCTCATCTAAGCGGCCGTTTTGTTTTGAAAGATTAAAGGTTTTGGTCGGGAGATACCGTCTCATAGTCTTGGCGGGGTGTCAATGCCCTAATGGTGGCTCAAGCAACCTCAATGTGACAATCAAATGCCTAAGAAACAAATTCAAAGGCGGGAAAGAGGGAAGCAAAGCCTAACCTTCAAGATTTACATGACACACGCAAGATTCAACCAAATTGACCCATGACTAAGGGGACCAAGACTACCGACTTCCTCACGGTTTTCACTAGTCTCTCATTTTCTTTTTAGAACGGGTGATTTTTGTGCAAAAAGTAACCAAAATCACTCAACTACTCGACTCGTGAGACATGCCCGCAATCTAACATGGAATCCTCTCCTACAAGACCATTCATGAGATGCAAAAAAAAAAAAAAAAAAAAAAAGGAAAATATGCATAAAGAGAAACAAGGGTTGTAACGGGGCTAGGTGACGGGACGAAACGGGGTTGGTGCAAGCACCATTTTGGAAAAATGTGGAGGTACAAATCAAGAAGTTGCCAAAATTCCATTTCTTCCACTTTATTACAACAAATGAGTAACGTCTACACCCTAACAAAAATTGGTTTCCCGAATTTATGCAAACATTGTGCAAACCCGACTCACTTTGGAAAAATACAAAAATCATCACCTTATTGCAACCAATGAGTAACGTCTACACCCTAACAAGAAATTGGCTTGCCAAAATCAAGCAAAAAATGTGTAAACCCGACTCACTTAGGAAAAACATCAAGTGCCCCTTTATTCTTGCAACGCCTTTTTCTACTCCATTGATGAAGGAGTGTTGCTTGGCTTTTTTCTCATCAAACAAAGTATTAGTGCAAACCTCTTTTTTTTTCTTTTTCATTACATTTTTCCCCTTTTCTATTTTCTTTTCTTTTCTTTTTTCAAAACCTCTTTATTCAAAGCAAACCAAACTAAACCATCATTCCGACTCAAGTGGATTGTGCACATCCACTAAACCAAGATTCAAATCCCCTTGCTTCATACTACCAAAACTCATAGACAACTTTCTTGATCAAGGTCAGTTGTTTTTGGGTTGTAGTTAGTATCGTAGGTATCAAATGAAAGGTCAAGGCTCAAAAGGGGTAAACAAAATCGGTCCTAGTCTAAAGGGTCGAAAAATTAGGCTTATTTGGCAATGTGAGGCTCAAAAAATAAAATAAAATGCAACTTGCTGTTTCAAAATATGCACATAAATGAACATCTCATGGTCTAAAAGGAAAGGACGCCATGCTTGTGCGTCGTGATGTGACATGCCACGCGAGGAGCCTACTCACACCTAAAGGGGGACCGGGTATGGGTGTACCGATCTCAAGGAGGCTCTAAATCTCACATGTAAGTAGCTATGTCGAAATCTAGGCCTAGTCTACGGTCTTGGTCTCACATGGTGGTCAAAACTTTCCGGTCTAGCCTCATTTCCCGGGTATTTGCAAGCAAACACCCTAACAAGGAGGTCACTAGGTGCAAGCCACTAAGAGGGGAAAGACACAGCTTAGACAATATCATCATAGAGGGTATCATACTCCCTTCCTAGACCAAATTTTGTTCAAAAATTTATATACAAACTCGATGCAAAATGTAAATAAAGCAACAAACACATATTCACAATATACGAAATGCATTTCTAAGTACTAGCAACATAAATAAACATGCAACAATTATCTAAACCTAGCAGCACGTAAGCAACACACACCAAGTTCCAAAATGGAACATCCTCATCAACATAGCTCATCCTCCTCCATATATCCAACAATATAAAGGAAAAGAATAGTAAAGGAGAAAGAGATAGGAAAGATTAAACCGAGCGGTCTTCTAGTCTCCTAATGCCTCAAATGTCCCGTATGTGCCTGCGCCACTTGTTAGACAAACATATATATACAATGCAATATTTTTGGAATTTTTGAATTTTTTCGATTTTTAGGCATTTTTTGAATTTTTATCAAATTTAAAGGTATATACAAATATAAACAAATATTCACAAAGTGGATATTTCCCTCCCCACACTTAAAATTTACATTGTCCTCAATGGAACAAAGTATAGGGAGAGAAAAGGTAAAAGAAAGGAACATATTTTTGGATTTTCAATTTTTTTGAAAAGAAACAACATATTTTTGGTATTTTTATATTTTGAAAATTAAAATGCATGTTTTTGGTTTTTTTTTAGGCCCTCCCCACACTTATTCATTTACATGGGAGGGCAAGTTGGAAAAATAGAAGAACTTGTTTTTGGATTTTTTGAATATTTGAAAAGAAATAACATGTTTTTGTATTTTTAAATTGGTGGAATTTCCTCCCCACGCTTATTTATTTACATAATTCCGATGGAAATAATTGTGTGGAGGAAATTCGAAATTGAAATACGTGTTTTTGGTGATTTTTGATTTTTCAATAAGCATGTAATGCATGATCTAATCTATATGCAATATTGAAATACGATGCAAGCTACACTATATGAATGCATTAACTAAATGTGACAATATATTACAAATTTGAAATCTAATGCAATCCTACATGAATGCAATTATATGAATTTCTAACTAAATGCATGCGAAAAATTAAACATGAATGAGAGGA
Source organism: Silene latifolia (assembly GCF_048544455.1). Classification (NCBI taxonomy): domain Eukaryota; kingdom Viridiplantae; phylum Streptophyta; class Magnoliopsida; order Caryophyllales; family Caryophyllaceae; genus Silene; species Silene latifolia. The sequence goes on from NC_133526.1 coordinate 169,829,008, forward strand.
TTTGGATTAAGGGAAGGGGCATACTCGTCATTTTGGATTGAAAGGGAGGGAGTGGAGCCCTCATTACTAGGCTCTACTCATGCTCTTCATCACCATCACCATCACCGTCTCCATCTCCATCATCCGTCCAAAATTCCTCATTTCCTACCTAGAATGCATGCTATATACAAATGGTGGTTCTTGAGGAACTCCACCAAACCGAGCTTCTTTCAAGAGTTTCAATTTGTCCTCTCCTCGGGGAGGGGTTCCCCGAGATAGAGCACTTCAATGAGACCTTTGTTATCACCGTCATAGTAGCGCTTGATTCTTTGACCATTGACCGTAAACGTTCCTCCTTCTTCACTCCAAAGCTCGAAAGCACCATAAGGAAATACTTTCATCACTTTAAAGGGTCCGGACCATCGTGATTTGAGCTTGCCCGGAAACACCTTGATTTTGGAGTTAAAAAGGAGAACAAGGTCTCCAACACTTACCTCTTTCTTCATGATCTTGGCATCATGCCATTTCTTCGTTTGGTCTTTGTAGATTTTGGAGCTCTCATAAGCCTCCAATCTCAATTCCTCAAGCTCATTCATTTGGAGAAAGCGCACCTCTCCGGCGGCATCAAAGTCAAAATTCATCTCTTTAAGAGCCCACCAAGCTTTGTGCTCCAACTCAACCGGCAAATGGCAAGCTTTCCCGTACACAAGCTTATACGGGGTGGTGCCAAGGGGTGTCTTGAAGGCGGTTCTCAATGCCCATAAGACATCCGGGAGCTTTTGGGACCAATCTTTCCGGCTCTTGTTGGTGACTTTCTCCAAAATGGCTTTAATTTGGCGGTTAGAAACCTCCACTTGCCCACTAGTTTGAGGGTGGTAGGCAAGTGCGGTTTTGTGCCGCACTCCATGTGATTCAAGTAGAGCTTTGAAGGTACTCTTGCGGAAATGAGATCCGCCATCACTTATGACTACTCTTGGGGTTCCGAACCTTGGGAAAATCGTGCCTTTGAAAAGCTTCATCACAACCTTGCTATCATTGGTGGGGGAGGCAACCGCTTCAATCCATTTGGATACATAGTCCACCGCAACCAAGATGTATTCATTTCCACAAGAGTTGGGAAAGGGTCCCATGAAGTCTATGCCCCAACAATCAAAAAGCTCAATCTCCAATATGTTAGTCAAGGGCATCTCACTTCTCTTCCCAATGTTCCCAACCCTTTGGCAAGCATCACAAGATTTAACCAAGTAGTGAATGTCTTTGAACATGGAGGGCCAATAAAACCCACCTTGGAGGATCTTGGCAATTGTTCTAGAGGTGGCCAAGTGTCCTCCATAGGCGGAATTGTGAACTCGGTCAACAATCTCCAAGCCCTCCTCTCTTGAAACACATCTCCGGAATATTCCATCCCCACACTTGCGGAACAAGTGGGGATCATTCCAAAAGTATCTCCTAGCATCATTTCTCAATTTCCGCCTTTCTCTTGGTTCCATTTCATCCGGTAGGAAACCACTCACAATGTAGTTGGCAAGATCCGCAAACCAAGGGGTTTTGGCAGTAACTTCCATGAGTCCATCATCCCGCAACCACTCATTGATGGGTCCACTCTTGTCTTGTATCCCATGGTCTTCAACGGTCAATCTAGATAAGTGGTCGGCTACAACATTTTCCGAACCGGCCTTATCCTTAATCTCTAAATCAAATTCTTGAAGAAGAAGGACCCATCTCAAGAGTCGGGGCTTTGCATCTTTCTTCACCATCAATTGTCTCAAGGCGGTGTGATCGGAGTAAACCACCACCTTAGACCCAACAAGGTATTGCCGAAATTTCTCCACGGCATGAACAATTGCCAACATTTCCTTTTCGGTAGTAGCATATCCACATTGTGTTTGATCAAGAGTCTTGCTTGTGTAATATATCACATGATGCTTCTTATCCACAACTTGCCCAAGTACCGCACCAACCGCGAAGTCCGAAGCATCACACATTATCTCAAAGGGAAGATTCCAATCCGGAGATCGGATTATCGGTGCCGTGACCAATGCTCTCTTCAACCTATTAAAAGCTTCAAGACAAGAATCATCAAACACAAAGGGGGAATCCTTAAGGAGTAATGAGGTTAGGGGCTTTGCTATTTTTGAAAAATCCTTGATAAAACGCCGATAAAACCCGGCATGGCCTAGAAAACTTCTCACTCCCTTAACATTAGAAGGGGGTGACAAGTTTTCTATGACCGCAACTTTGGCCCCATCGACCTCAATACCCCTCCTTGAAACGATGTGACCGAGGACAACCCCTTCCTCAACCATGAAATGGCACTTTTCCCAATTAAGGACGAGGTTATGCTCCTCACACCGTTTCAACACACAAGCCAAGTTCTCAAGACCAAGCTCAAACGAGTCTCCATGGACACTAAAGTCGTCCATGAATACTTCCATGCTTTTTTCAAGGAAATCGGAAAATATTGCCATCATGCACCTTTGAAAGGTGCCGGGCGCATTACAAAGCCCGAATGGCATCCTACGGTAGGCATAGACCCCTATTGGACAAGTGAAGGTCGTCTTCTCTTGGTCATCCGGGTGGATGGGAATTTGAAAAAACCCGGAATAACCGTCTAAGAAGCAATAATATGCATGGCCCGCGAGCCTTTCTAGCATTTGGTCAATGAAGGGAATTGGGAAGTGGTCCTTGAGGGTGGCGGCATTGAGCTTGCGGTAGTCAATACACATTCGCCACCCGGTCACGGGTCTAGTGGGTAGGGTGGTGCCATCCTCTTGTTCAACCATTTGTATCCCCCCCTTTTTGGGTACCACGTGGACCGGACTAACCCATTTGCTATCGGTAATTTGGTATATAATACCGGCCTCTAGGAGTTTCAACACTTCATTTTTCACCACCTCGGCCATCTTTGGGTTAATCCGCCTAAGACCGTCAACCTTGGGTTGACTCCCCTCTTCCAAAACTATTCTATGCATGCACAAACTCGGACTTAAGCCCTTGATGTCATCAATGCTATACCCAAGTGCTCCTCTATGAGTTTTCAAGATTTCCAAAAGCTTCTTTTCTTGGGACTCACTTAGGTTAGCATTAACGATCACCGGATAGGCCTCTCCCTCATCAAGGAAAGCATATTTGAGTGAGGGAGGCAAGGGTTTGAGTTGTACCTTTGGAGGGAAAAAGCCCTCCACTTTCTTCAATAGTTCCTCATCAACTTCGTGATCCTCTTTCATTGCCTCATCATGCAAAGAGATTTGAAAAACCTCTTCCATCTCCGCCTCTTCACGGGCTACTTCGTGCACTACTTCATCAATTACCTCAATTGTGCTCAATCTTTCTACACTTGGACCTTTCATCAAATTTGGCAAGTTAAATTCGATTTTGTTGCCCTCAATTTGGAAGGTTAGCCGCCCATTCTTCACATCAATGAGTACTCCTCCGGTAGCCAAAAATGGCCTACCTAGGATGATGGGAGTATGGCTATCCTCCGGAATATCAAGGACAACAAAATCGGTGGGAATCAAAAACTTTCCAACCTTGACGGGCACGTCCTCAAGCACCCCCATAGGGCATTTGACGGACCTATCCGCCAATTGGAGAGTCATGGTAGTGGGAGCCAAGTTTTGAATGCCAATCCTTTTTGCAACTTTCAAAGGAATAACACTAACACTTGCTCCCAAGTCACAAAGAGCTCTTGATATAGGAACACCGCCAACTACACAAGGAATGGAAAAGCTTCCCGGGTCACCAAGTTTAGTGGGCAATTTGTTAAGGATATGAGCACTACATGCTTCTTCCATAGCCACTATTTCTTGGTCACCCAAGACTCTTTTCCTTGTCAAAATGTCTTTTAAAATTTTTGAGTAGGTTGGCATGTTCATTATCACCTCCGTAAAGGGTAGGGTAACCTCAAGTTTCTCAAGCATATCACAAAATTTGGCATACTTGAGGTTTTCCCTACTCTTTATGGCTCTTGAAGGGTAAGGAATTTTAGAAACAAGTTGGGAATTGGAAGATACCTTTGGAGGAGCCGAACTTTTTGTTACCTTTTTATAATGTTGCAAAGGTACTTCTTCAATAGCTTCCTCCTCATAAGAGAGGTCTTCCACATATCCATCAACATCCTTGTCCACTTGAATTCCTCTTCTAGTCAAATCTTCACAAGCCTTCTTTCCTTTCTTGTCTTCAGTAGCTTTACCCGAAGCCTCAATGGGTGAGCTTTCCTCTTCATCATCCATTTCTACCTCATTCCCCTTGGGATCTTCATCAACTTCCAACTCAAGGTCTTTGTAAGGGTCCTCAAGCTCTAAACCACTCCTTAGCACTACCGCATGAGCATGGTGGCTATTTGAGGCATCTTTGGAGCTTTGTCCTTGAGCCAACAAACCACCGGGCGGCCTTTGAGGGTTAGGCATAGCATGAGAAGCCATCCTAGATTCCATTTCCCTCATGTCCTTAAGAAATGTAGCTCTCAAGTTTGCTTGTTCTTGTTGAGTAGCTTTAGCAAAATTAGCTATCTCTTGGCTATGTTGAAGTTGCATGTTCTTAATCATCTTCAAAAGCTCTACTTGAGAGAGCTCACCTTGGGGTTCTTGATGAGGTTGGTTGGCTATGGGTAAAGGGAACCCATAGTCATATCTAGCATTGGGACCTTGGTTGTTGTTTTGCCCCCCTTGGAAGTTAGCTCTAGGACCATAGTTGTTGAAGTTTGATCCTTGACCTTGTTCTTGAGGCCCTTGAACATACCCTTGCCCAAATCCTTGATTTGCTTGATTTACTTGATTCCCTTGGTAAAACCCTTGGTTGCTTTGGTTTCCACCAAACTCTTGGTACCCTTGTTGTTGGTTGCCATAGTTTTGGGGTTGATTGTTGCTTGACCATTGGTTTTGATTTCCGGAATTATTTCTTGGGTTTGGGAGAATTCCCCTTGGTTGAGCAAAACCGGGTGGATTTTTTTGGATTTGTGATTGGAGATGTTGGGGGTTTTGAACATTGGTGCTTTTGTAACTAAAGTTGGGGTGGTTCTTTAACCCGGGGTGGTAGAAATTGGTATTTGGATTGTAGGTGTTTGGGTTGTTGTAAGGAGGCCTTGGAGGTCTAGGATTGTTGTTGTAACTTTGAAAAGCGTTTACCTCTTGAGCATTCTCTTCATAGGCACCATTGTAATTGTTGCCACACAAGTCATATGTATGACCACTTCCTCCACAAAGTTCACAACTCGCGACTTGAGCCACTTCTTCCATGGGTGCCCCATATGAGGTTGCGGCTTGATTCACTTGATTTCTTGAAAACTTCTCAAATTGTTTTGTAAGTAAGTCAAGCTTGGCATTTGTCTCGGAGTTGGAGGCATTTTCCTTAGGAAATTTCCCATTCCTTCGTAGCATGTTCCCTCTAGAACCATAGTTTGCCTCCGAATCTACCATTTTCTTGATCAATGCCGTGCCCTCTTCATCACTCAAGTGGTCAAAACCTCCCCCCGCGGAGGCATTTACCATCTCCTTAGTTCTTGGTAGTAAAGTTTGGAAGAATGTTTGAGTGATGTACCATTCCGGTATCCCATGGTGGGGGCAACTCGCTATCAAGTCTTGATAACGGTCCCAAGCTTCACCCAAAGACTCCCCATCCTCTTGTTGGAACGTATGGATCTCATTACGGAGCATCGCGGTCTTGGAGGAAGGGTAATACTTGGCCATGAATGCTTTAGCCAAAGCATCCCAAGTAGTGAAAGTATCCGGTGGGTGGATGTTCAACCATCGGTCCGCTTTGCCCGTCAATGAAAAGGGGAACAACATCATTCTCAAGGTGTCTTCGGACACCCCATTCTTCTTCATCATTGAAACTTTTCTTTTAAACTTCCGGAGATGAGCATGGGCATCCTCTTCAATATGCCCCTCGAACAAGTCCTTCTCAATTAACCCAACTTGGGCGGGATGCATTTCAAAGTTGTTTGGGGCCAAGGTGCCAAAATTGATAGGGTTACATGAATCATTATGGTTAGGCCGGTTATGATCTCTAAGAGCCATTTGTGGTGGTGGGTTTGGTTCTTGATGTGGTGGTGTTTGAGGTGGGCTATTATAATTAGGGAAATTATGAAATGGGTTTTCTAGTAGAGTCTCAATTGTGAGGTTTGGTTGAAGTGTGGTTGTGGTATCAATATTTTGTGGGATGTGTGAATTTGGTTGGTCCAAGTTTGCTTGAGGGGAACTATTCCTAACTCTCTCAAGGGTCCTTGTCCTCAAGGTTCTAAAAAGCCTTTCGGGGTCGGAGTTGAAGAGAAGAGCTTGGTGGTTTCTTCTAGGCATGCACTTGACAAACCGTTAGTCTCCTACTGTTTTTACACACTAGGGGAAGGCAAGAAATCACACACTCTACAAAGAACACACAACTACTAAAACAAACTAACAATTGAGATAAGACTAAAGCAAAGACTCTAAATAAAACTAAGCATAACCTAACGCCATCCCCGGCAACGGCGCCATTTGATAGGTAGGAATTTGTCGTCACTTCCCAATCAAAAACAATTTATAAGAACCCAAATTAAGTAGTATAATTAGGGTGTCGAACACGAAGATGGCGGGGGTGTATACTTGGTTTGTTTAAGTCCTATTTTAGCCTAATAATGAAAGAGGTTTGATTTATGATAAACTAAGATGCAAATAAGGAATAAAATTAAACTAAATGCAATTGTAATTGATCAATATGAGAAAGACTAGAGCTTTCGGGTTCACTCGGGTCATTGGGCATGAAACAAGACAAATAAGGGGAATAGGTGATTCAATTAGTCAAGAAATTATGCCTAATGTCTTAGGGCACCTAGAATTCGTTAACCCACTTTCATGTGATTAACTAAAACCCGTCACACACATACACAAAGATCATCCAATAGTCTACACACCAAGATTGTTCATCCATTAGTATAGACACCAAGACAACTAAACATGTGAGAAAATACTCAAACTTTCATAGGAGCAATTCTACAAACACTTCATGTGCAAGAAAGTGACAACCAATAAAACACCCTATTCCTTATAATTCTAACCCAAAATCGTACCCATTATAGACCCGAGATCCCCCTAAGCCCTAGAGGAGAACTACTCACACATGTTTAAGGATGAAAAACTAACAATAAAATGGAACAAAATACAAACAAGTATGGTAAACATAATAAAGATAGAAACTTTGAATGAAAACATTAAGTAAAGAACATAAATGTAAACAAATGAAAATAAATGCAAACAAAAGGTGAGAATTGTACCAACAAAGAGGAAAGTAACAATCTTGGGCAAATATGGAAGAATGAATTTCTTCTAATCTTCAAATACAACCCAAAATACTAATAGTATACTAATGAGAAAGGAAGAACTTGCATAAACAAAGGAAGATTTAAACTAATAACTAAAGAAAGATTACAACTTTTTATTGAGTGAAAATGAGGGAGGAAATATTAGGGTTCTACAATATTTGAGAGGAGAGAGAATTAACTAGTCTAATTTTCTATTCTAATTGATAGTTTTTAAGGTGGTGTCTAAATAATGTGAGTGAGCCTTTTATACTAGTCTAATAATATTACTAATATAATAATATTAATAATAATACTAATAATAATAATAATAATCTCCAAAAATTGACACCAAGGCACGATACACAGCTCCACCCAAAACACAATCCCCAGCTTCCCTTTTCTTTGTCTTCTTCCACCAAAAGCAAAACGACTTCCTCCGAGATTGTACCCGACCGGGTAACATTACACCCGACCGGGCATCACTTTCACCCGACCGGGCGTAATTACGCCCCTCGGCAGCACGATTCACCCGGTAGAATTAATTGAATCCTCTACTTGATTGCTTATTCCTTCTTCCTTAAAACTTAAAAGCATCGACTGCAATTCAACTCGGGTTCGATTCAAAGGTAATGTCAGATCAATGTTTGCTCAATTCCAGCGCAAGATCGAAAGTGGAGGTCTAATTGATGTTGCTCGTTATTGTTTGAGGTTGAACGGATCAGCCGAGGTCGTGGGGGTGGCAGTCGCGGTGGTTGTTGCTGTTGAGATGCGTCGGAATTGGTGTGGGGATGGACTGATGATGCGTGGTTGCTGGATGTAGGAGGATTGAACGGAGATGGTGGTTTGATTGGCGGATCTGGGATGGTGGTGGGCCGAGAATCAAGAACGGTGATGACTGATGACGACTTGAATGGTGTCGGGTTTTCGGGTTGTTCTTTCTTTGAGATGTCGCAGGTGGAGGTGAATGGAATGACGAAGGTAGAGGGAGTTGTTAATGGTGGTAATTGGGTTTGTGGTTATGGAGTCGGGTTGCAGCTATGGTGGTGGTGTATGAAGGAAGCGGATCGTGATGAAGCTTGATTGATGGCGGGTTTGTTGTGGTTAATGGCGGAATGCAGCAATGGTGGTTGATTGGTTATGGAAATTGGAAATGCAGGGATCAAGTCTGAAGTTCATTGACAGGGACGAGTGAACAACTCGTGAATTTGTGATTTTGGTAAAGTCAACTGCCAAGCTTGACTTTGTCTAATACAAGTTATTTCATTTTCTTCAATTAACTCGTCCTTCATCCGTCTTATTTCCGTCTCGACCCAATTTGCTCCTCAATTTCCGTGTCAATTTGCCTCCTTGCCTACATATTATTGTAATAAAGTAATATTAATATTAATATTGAGTAAACATCCGACTAATTAATAAACATGACTACGACGGCTAATTATTATAATTAGTAAATAAAATGAGCTATAAAGTCATTTAACGCACACAAAATCGAGTTGAATAAGAGTAAAAGCGCGAGGTAAAAGCTACCAAAATACTACTCATCAGATTACCCATCGCAACAGGTAATCCTCGCCGCCAGTGGGTGACCGCAGCCCATCCCACCTAGTCCAGCTCATCAACGAGCGACTAATAATCCTTGTCCCTTAATGTGCACATCCCCTCCCGTGGCGGGTTCCACGGAGGGCGAACTAGGGTGTGAAGTCACTCCCGCAAGTGGCTCCACTACCATCACAACACACACAGCCTTATCGCTGTCACAACACCACAACAACGCCACCATCACCGCTAAACCCATACTCCGATGATCAGCAGATGACAATCATACACAATACAATTACAATCTTAATTCAATTAACAGTAAACTGAGTAGGGAAACCCTACCTCATCGCAAAGCATGCAAGACTCCCATTTCTGCCCACGCACGACTCCAACAAGCGTCCTAACAATGATAACCATCTCCTATTACACAACTATACTCAAAGAATCACTCATAAGAACACAAGGCAGAAACTTACCTACATTGCACATCGACGGTGACATAGACGACCACCACATCCGTCATCCTTTCTCGGCGAATCCCGTCACTCCCATGGTAGGGTTTAGGCTAATTTCATTAGAGTGTGAAGATATGGGGCGATAGGGGAGAGAGATAGACTAGGGTTAGAGAAAGAGGATTTGTCGAAGAAATGAGAAATGAAATGAATCTCGTGAACTTGCGTTTATATTAACGTGTCGACAGCAGCCATACTCGGTCGAGTACAAGAGTACTCGGCCGAGTAGGCTCTACTCGGTCGAGTATCGGGGATACTCGGCCGAGTAGCCTCAGCTAGGTCAAGTAAGCAATCCTGTAAACCTCATGATACAAGTCTGATCCCTCACCATTCATCCCTAAGGTCTGTTTGGTCAATATTACCGGTCAACAATGTTCTTAAATATCCTGGGTGTTACAAGAATAGCTTTGAAGAAGATGATGTTGAGGTATACAAAAGACTAACTTATGATCCTAAGTTTGCCGAGTTTTTTGAGTTGGAAGCAGACAAGTTGAATGTTGGGTCTATAGATAATGAAGAGAATGATGATGAGTCAATGCTTTTGAAGATGTAGGTTGTAATACTACGGATTTCTTAGGCTTGTACTCGACCGAGTAGAGCCTACTCGGCCGAGTAGTGTAGGTTGTGTAGTCTGTTGGGCTACTGCCAAAGAATACTTGGCCGAGTATGATAGTATACTCTATACTCGGTCGAGTATCCGGTCTGGCGAATAATATTTCAGTGCTTTGATTCAGGAGTAATTAGGGATTATATATTCGATAATCAGTTTCTAAAACGTCATTTGCAAACCTAATCAAACCTACGACACTCTAATCACTCCCAAATCTCTCCTCTGTGTGTGTGTGGACATCGTAGCTATCGCATTCAATCTTTCATTCTTTCGCCGGTAAGTCTTTATCCCTATGTTGTTGATGATTAATTCTGGGGTTTGTCTTTATTCATGAATTGGGGGAAATGGGGTTTTGCAGTTAGTGATTGAAATTATATGATTGTTATTGTAGGTGACGATGTGGTAATTGTTATGCATTTGTATGGTTGATTGTAGCGTAAGCGAATTGCGAAAAGGTAGGGTTTTCCCTACTCAGTACTGTTAATTGATTGAGATTGCATATGTTTTTATAATTGTTGTTATCTGCTGATCATCGGAGGATGGGTATTGTGGTGACGGTGCTGATGTGGTTGTGTTGTGACGGTTGTGGTGTTGTGACAGCTGTGATGCTGTGTGTGTGTGTGATTGTGGTGGAGTCACTTGCGGGAGTGACTTCACACCCTAGTTCGCCCTCTGTGGAACCTGTCACGGGAGGGGATGTGCACATTAAGGGACAGGGATTGTTAGTCGCTCGTTGATGAGCTGGACTAGGTGGGGATGGGCTGCGGTCACCCACTGGCGGCGAGGATTACCTGTTGGGATGGGTAATCTGGCAGGGCTACACACTTCGGTGTGTAGTCGGTTACTGTGTGAGATCGGGAGACCGGGGATGGAGGATGATCAGCTGGTTGTATTGTTTGTTGTCTTATATTGATTGAGTAGTACTGACCCCATGTTGTTGTTTGTAAAACCTGCGGTGATCCATTCGGGGATGGTGAGCAGATTGTGACAGGTAATGCAGATGTTAGCTATGGGACAGTCATGGGGAGTCATCACGTCAAGTCTAGCTTCCGCTGTTATAAGTTTAGATGTCTTAGATTTCATTTATTTTGAGACCTTGTACTTTTATTTTGAGTTGGTCTGAGATAATGTAATCGCTAACTCTTTATACTTTAATATATGTGTTTGTGGATTGTTACTTTTGATATATACTTACCTCGGGTAACCGAGATGGTAACAGCCTTTCATGCTAGGGTAGTCCTTTGTAAGGTACCTTGGTATGAGGGGGTGTTACATAGGTGATGACACTATTAATTGGGATGACCTTAACAACATGTATGAGAAGTTGTGTGAGTCCGAAGCACATTTGTATCCTGGTTGTAAGTTCACAAAAATGTCGGCTGTGGTGAAGTTGTATAATATCAAGGGGGCAAATGGGTTGAGTGACACGTGTTTCACTAGTTTTTTAGCCTTGATAAAGGAGTTACTTCCATATGATAATGTTCTACCTGTTAAGACATATGAGGCTAAAAAACTAATAAAAGTAGTGGGTATGAAATATGAGAAAATACATGCATGTCCAAATGATTGCATATTGTATCGGAAATTATATCAAAACTTAACCAATTGCCCTAAATGTTTGGAGTGGAGTTATAAGGATAATGAAGGGATCTCGGCTAAGCTGTTGTGGTATTTTCCAGTGATACCAAGATTCATAAGGATTTATGCGAATCCCGATGATTCAAAAATGTTAACTTGGCATGAAACTGGTGTGGACATGGGCCACGTCTCGGTCTGCGGATTTGGGGCCACCTACCCGTCCGCGGTCGCGGGCCACCTGCACGCCAGGCCAATATGTGTACATGCAGCGGTCTTTTGAAAGCCACGCTCGGCGGCGTAAAAATGCTTTCGACCGGATCGCTTTAGATCGGTCGGTTTCGTCTCGGTAAGGGTCTCGAAACGATTAGAGATGTTCGGAGTCGCCACCAAGCATTTGTGGGATGCTTGGAACCCGTTCGAATCCACTTTATACCTCGGTCAAACGAAGCACAAAGCAGTGTTTGACATAGGTACTAAAGATAAGGACTCGTCCCCCTTTTAGCATTCTATGCCTAAAATGACTCTCGTGCACCCCGGATAAGGCCATCCACTATCCAAAGGTTCTGAGTAAGGGGTGAGGGTACGTATTGGGAAGCCCTTTAATCGGACACCCAATCCCGCCCGCGTTAGCGGCCTCTACTGATCGATCGTGGTTGTTTAAGTGCAAGATTTGATAGAACGGTTGAAATGCATGAATGCACATCCAAAAGTGTTAACCTAACATGTGAGTTTTCTAAGTCGGTTTGTTAATCTAAATATCAAGCATAAGATGTCAAGTTGGATTTATGGTTGATTTGCATGTGAGAACGGAAATTAAACATCCATTTTACCAAATTCGGGTTATGATGCTTAACACGATCCATTTATTGAAAAAGGGTGTCAAATGACAAAGTGTAAAAAACGTAAGCTTGTCAATCTGATCCGTCATGTATTCGGATTACCCGTAATCGGGATCGTCCTAGACAAGTGCTAAAAACGAGGCAGAACAGTGTCAGGCAGCCCCTTTGGGGCGCGAGCCTATTGGCGATAGAAGGGACTCTGCCCAGGTTTTGAAAGATGGAAACAGAGGGTCTCTTGAGGCGCGAGCCATGGGGCGAGCCAAGAGGTGCCTTCTGGTTGTTAAAAAGGTTATTTAAAACCCTATTTATGATGAAAGATTTGCAAATATGATTTGCATGACTCGGAATAATTATTATTGTGTTAGTAATATTCGTTGTCGGATTTGCATGTTTTGAAAAGCATAATAAAATGGTAAAAGGAAAATGTTTGATTTGAACTAATTATGTTAAGTTCAATTATTTGTAATTAGTCAAGTTTGTCATCGTACTCGGATTAAACCGACATGGTATAAAGAACCAAGGATGATTATGAATTATGACTAATATATTTACAAATGTAAACAAATGAGAAAAATGGTAAATAAAATAAAAGGGTGTTAAAATACCCATTAAAATGTAATTAACTAATAATATCATCGAGTCACGGAATAAACCATCATGGTATAAAGAACCAAGGATGATTTTTGTAATGGTCAAAATATGTTTATCATAAAAATGAATTAAAATGGTAAATAAAAGAATAGAAATTCCTTTAAAATGTAATTAACCAATTAATATCACCGGGTCACGGATTTAATCGTCATGATATATGGAACCAAGGGTGATTATGATTTATGGTTAAAAAGTTTGTCATAGAAATGGTTTGAAACATTTGAAATGGTAAAAACCGATTACAAATAAGAAAATGGATTAAAGGGGAAAGACGAGAACAATCACGGTTGAGTTCTGACCTGGGCACCCCATTGAGGCGCGAGCCTGTGTGCACCATAAGGGGCTTCTGCCTCAGGCCAAAACTCAGTTTTGGCTCGTCTAACCCATGTTTTGGATCGTGTTATGCATTGTTCATGCATGTAAACTCATGAAAACAGTAAGGACATGAAATAAAGTGAGTTGTTTACACCCTCAAACTTACGTGTATGATGTTTGCAACGTAGACGACTATAGAGACGGTTTTCTCGTTGCGACTACTCACGATCAAAGAAGTTTAATAAAAAGGTGCCTTAAAAAAGGATTTAGTTTTGAAAATATGTTGAAAATATGTTAATTAAAACATGTTGATTGATGAGTTGAGTTGGTCGAATGGGTTGGTCGAATGCACGGCGACGGTACCAAACAATATGTGTAAGGCTTGTGTTTACGATCGGTAGGTCGTAAACACGTGTCGATTTTGTGACTTAGGAAGTCGAGTATAGAAGTTTAAGGGAGAAGGAGGGGGCGGACTCTCGCGTGAAGATTGTGTTGTGTGATGGTGGGTATTTATAGAGAAATGTGGGATGGTAGGTCGGTTGAGTTTGCTTGGAGGCTAAGGAGACACCCCATTGAGGCGCGAGCCACCCCGTGACTCAATGGGCTATACTGTCCCTTTCGCAAATTTGGATTTTGCATTTGTTCTAACCAATGTTTTGTTGGTTGTGATTTGTGGTCTTTGAGGTTTTATTAGCCGTGTAAGCTTCCTCTTGGGTGATATTTGGGGTAGGTATTTTGTGTCTTTGACTCGGGTTTGACCCGTGCGAGTCGGGATTTGAATTCTTGAGTCGGTTTTTGGCTCGGTGTTGGTTTAGACTTTAAATAGGGTCATTTTAATGGAAATGACACGATGAAGACATTCATGGCATTATTTTGACATTCGAGATTTGGGTTGACTCGGGTTGACTCAGGTTGACTCGAGTTGCGGGTTTCTGAGTCGGTTTTGGGTCCGAAGGCGGTTTTAACTATAAATAGAGTTATTTTAATGGAAATGACATGATAAAGACATTCATGGCATTATTTTTGACATTCGAGATTTGGGTTGACTCAGGTTGACTCGAGTTGCGGGTTTCTGAGTCGGTTTTGGGTCCGAAGACGGTTTTAACTCTAAATAGTGTTATTTTAATGCAAATGAAGTTAGAAAACTTTTGAAATCATTTTTCATATTCGAGTAGTGCATTAAACTGTCTCATGTATAGCCAATCCACGCACGCATATCAAAAACACGTTATAGTCCTATCATCATCGGGTGACCTTTGGAAGGTGCAGATACTGGGTATCTACAGAGCCCCCACTTTGACTGAGGCTTGGACAGGGCGAAAGTCAAAGTATGATCTCCAGGTCAATCGAATATTACAACCTGAAGACCATTGCGACGTCGAGGTGACTCAAAAGGGTTTGAGCCAAGGACCTGCCGTCGGGAATGGCGACGTCGAGGCGACTCGAGGATTCGAGTCAAGGACCTGCCGTCGGGAACATTTTAGAGTCTGTCGACTTCTGATTCGGGTCGTTTAAAGTCCATTAGACTACGTATAAAGGCTCGCCAGCCATAAGAAGGAATCATACCTGAGGCATCTTCGGGATACGTCCTTCAATCATTTGCGCGCAAAGGCTCGCCAGCCGGTGTTGAAGGTGGTGCGTTTTGAGGCTCGCCAGCCATAGGAATAAGTCATACCTGAGGCATTTTCGGGATATGTCCTTGAGTCGTATCTCGTGTGCGTGCAAAGGCTCGCCAGCTGTGATAAAGAGTCGTACCCGAGGCATCTTCGGGATACGTCCTTGAGTTGTACCTTGTTTGCGGACAAAGGCTCACCAGCTTGTGAAAAGGAGTCGTACCTGAGGCATCTTCGGGATACGTCCTTGAGTTGTACCTTGTTTACGGACAAAGGCTCGCCAGCTTGTGAAAAGGAGTCGTACCCGAGGCATCTTCGAGATACGTCCTTGAGTTGTATCTTGTTTGCGGACAAAGGCTCGCCAGCCATGGTGGCCGAAAGATCGACTGTGGGAAATAGCATGTGTGAAATCCATTTGAAAATCGGCACTCGCTGGGGAGTTAGAAACTTCTCAGGACTCGCCGGGGGTATGAGTTGCTGCTCACTAGGAGGTAGCGTATGCCATGTAATCGACGGGGTTAAAGCCCTTGGACTTGATGGGTCGCCGTTTGTTGGGAAGAACCCAGTACTCAATTGGAGTGAGTTTGTCTTCTCAAGATTATCTGCATGGTTAGTGACCACACAAATCCGCAGTCACATAAACAAGCACGTTGAATGCAAGCATATAAGCACATAAGCATGTAAGCATGTAAGCATGTGAGCAGTTAGCATATAAGCAACTATCATGTAAGAATATAAGCATATGATCACATAAGCATGTAAGCAATTAGCACGTAATATCTCGCGTGAGAGGAGATATGAGTTTTGAAAGTTGTGAAGCTTAAAGACGAGTCTTGTTACTCGTAGATCTGTGATTTAATAGATTGGAGACACGTGGCCGTTGGGACACAGACTCACACACACGCATACTGACAGACTGACAAACAGACGGTTGTGAACGTGATATAAAGGCGGTATTGACACGACACGGGGATGACCCTGACAGACTTTGCTCATGTAAGTGCAACTCCTAGCCAAGATACGGTGACAACGCGTATCAAATCCCTGAGGTAGAAGGTCTGCTTGGCTGGGGAACATGAATTGGTTATCTTCTCCAGACATCTTTGCCTCCGTTTGCTTGTTTGAGATCCCTTCTCGAGGTATGATGATTCGGAGAGCGGAACCAAGACCTTGTCATCGTCCGAGCCGAGCACTAGGCTATGGACGGTTTTATTTTGGACTATAGTTGAGACTCAAAAGATTTTTCAGGATAAAGGATGGGTGGCGTCTTGAAAGAGAAGCCCCCAGAGTGAGAAGGTGGGAATTTGATAAAACAAGGAATGGGTGACGTCTTAAGGAAGAAGCCCCCAGTAAAGATGTTTATGGTTGAGATTGAAAGGGATATGCGGTTGCGAATGGAGTATGCGGTTGTGTCCTTGTTGGGGGACTGCCTACGTATTCGCTTGTGTGCGAAATCAAACCAGATCGTAGTTCTGAGCTGTGTGTGCAATGGGTTGCAAATTGAAGGGTTTGAAAATTAAATGTGTGTGGGGGTGCGGTTGTGCCCTCGTAATAGGACTGCCTACGTATTCGCGTGTGTGCGAAATCAAACCAGATCGTAGTTCTGAATGTGTGTGCCTAAGCGAGTTGTTAGGACCTTAAAGCGATTTTTAGGGGTATGGTTGTGTCCATGAAGGATTGCCTACGTATTCACGTGAAGTGAAATCAAACCAGATCGTAGTTCTGAATGTGTGCCTAAGTGAGATGTTAGGACATTAAAGTGTGTGCGTCACGACGGTAAAAGTCGTTTGGTGACTCGAAAAATTGATTTGAGAGAATTCCCCTCGATCATGAATCGAAGAGGTCTAATTTTTAAAAATGTTCCTTATCATGTGAGCACACTAAAAAGTGGACCCTAAGGGTAGATTGGGTACGTCCCGTTCTCGGTAGCAAAGCATTCGAGGACTCCGTATCTGGGTCAGGGTGAAAATGACTTCGACATTATGGAATGTGGAGCTTGGTAATAATAGGTTTGTTTGACAGACAAAAATCTTGGGTTGAGCGTCACGACGGAAAATTCCGTTTGGTGACTTGAAGGTTGATTGGAGATAAATACCTCTTGATCATGAATCGAAGAGGTGTAACTTGTGAAAAAGTTTTTTATCATTTGAGCACACTAAAAAGTGGACTCTAAGGGTAGATTAGGTATGTCCCATTCTCAATAGCAAAGCATTCGAGGACTCCGTGGGGTTTGTGGTGAAAAATGGCTTCAACATTAGGGAATGTGGAGCTTGGTAATAATGGGTTTGCTTAACAGATAAAAATCTGGAGCAAGAATTTTGTGGTGTTTAGGCCGATGGGTAACGGCTTGTAGTGTGGTGCGGAATGGGGTCTCCGGCTTGATGTGGCCTGAGCACGAAATGGTTGGTAAATAACATGGGATCAGATTTCCATGTCCGGACCTTAAAGGTTAAGGTGTGATATTACGAGCTTGAGGGGGAATCCTCAGAAGCCTAGATAGGTCTCCCTACAACAGTCTCTAGAAGGACTTAGGGGTGAAGGAGTTTAGGTTGAGGTTTTAGTGTTTGGTGTTTTGGACTTGTGGGTCCGGGATTTGATGTGTTGGACTCGTTGGTCCTGGGCTTTGGACTTGTTGGTCCTGGTCTTGGTATTTCGGACTCACTTGTCCAGGATTTTGTGTGTTGGATGCTTTCTTTGGATTTTGGCCTTTTTGGGAAAAGGGTTTCAATCTTGTTTTGTTTTGATTTTGGCTTGAGTCTTCGCTTTGACGTTGGGTGAGTAGCCTTTGGCTTTGGTTTTTTTTGGCTTTGAGCGAATTGATTTCGGCTTTGGTTTTTGCTTTGGCCTTGAACTTTGGCTTTGGGTGAATGGATATTGGCTTGGGCCTTTGACTTTGGCCTTTCGCTTTGACTTTGGGTGAATGGATATTGGCTTGGGCCTTTGATTTTGGCCTTTCGCTTTGGCTTTGGGTGAATGGTTATTGGCTTGGGCCTTTGATTTTGGCCTTTCGCTTTGGCTTCGGGTGAATGGATATTGGCTTGGGCCTTTGATTTTGGCCTTTCGCTTTGGCTTTGGGTGAATGGATATTAGCTTGGGCCTTTGATTTTGGCCTTTCGTTTTGGCTTTGGGTGAATGGCTATTAGCTTGGGCCGTTGATTTTGGCCTTTCGCTTTAGCTTTGAGGGAATGGCTATTGGCTTGGGCCTTTGATTTTGGCCTTTCGCTTTGGCTTTGAGGGAATGGCTAGTGGCCTGGGCCTTTGATTTTGGCCTTTTGCTTTGGGTTTGGTTTGGAGATTGGCCGAATGGCTTTCGACCTTTTGGTTTTGGTTTTTGATTTAGCTTTGGCTTGGATGCATTGGTTCTTTGCCGTCCTTCGTTCGAGGCAGGTAAAGGTG
The DNA here is from genome assembly GCF_048544455.1 of Silene latifolia. NCBI lineage: Eukaryota > Viridiplantae > Streptophyta > Magnoliopsida > Caryophyllales > Caryophyllaceae > Silene > Silene latifolia. The sequence continues at coordinate 169,847,316 of NC_133526.1, forward strand.
CGGATGGGGATGTATCCGTTGGTGAAAGGTTGATACTTGGTGATGGGATGTTTTTTGTGGGGAATGGGCTTGCCTTCCGTCATTGATCATAAACAAGGAGATGTTCTTGTTTGTTATCTAGGTTCGTCGTAGAATCCCTTTGATAAAAGCTCGTCCTAAATAGGGTGCTAGTGAAAGGTTTCTATTGCCAGACATGGAATAGGTAAAGAGAATGGGCACGGAGTTTCGAGTCCTCTGCTTACTCGGTACGGAATGTCACTCGAGTGTACTCACATTAAATTGGAACATGTTGTTTGTTTTAAATCAATTCTCAAATCAATTCTCGTTGTCAACGGGAAATGGTAAAGTGGAGAATATATGATAGATGGAAATCGTGCTTTTATTTAGATAAATAAGAGGTTAGCACAGACTCGATGAAAACATGTGACTCATGGGGACAGCCCCCAGTTTGTCACTTAGGAATAAAAGGACAGACACTAGGATAGATATGAGAAAGCCTAAGATTCGGACTCGGACTCAGACTCAATCGTAGATACGAACTCCTAATCATCATCTTCCTCCTCGAAGGTCTCCTTCGCATCATCCAGTGGCTTGAATGTCTGGTCTTGAGCATTGACCCACTTGAGCACTTCACTCTCGTTGTTGGGGATGATATGAGGACAATAGTCGATGAGGCTTTTATCTCCTTGCAGAAAGAGATGTTCATTAAGGTTGTCTTCATCACTTGGTTGGCATAGGGATGAGGCTATCAGTTCCTGGTTGTCGATCATATCTTGAATAACATGTTTCAGTTTGAAGCATGTTTCAGTGTCATGACCTCTTCCTTGATGATATTGGCAATAGGCATTACCGTTCCAGAAACGGGATTTCTTAGCATCAGACGGGTCCGGAGTGGGCCCGATTGGTTGTAGCTTCCCTTCAGTCACAAGCTTTTGAAGAGTTGCGGCATAGGTTGTGTTGAGCCTAGTGAATGTCCTTTGAAAACGTTGAACCTTGCTGTTTGACTTGAGACATTCAGGAGGATTGTCCTGACTGAGAGGTGCAATTATGATTTTGCCAGCTTCAATCATATCTTGAATGGCATGCTTGAGTTTGAAGCAGGTTTCGGTGTCATGGCCCTTGCCTTGATGATATTGGCAATATGAATTGCCATCCCAGAAACGACTTCTTTTGTGTTCAGGTTTGTCCGGAGTCGGACCAATGGGTTGGAGCATTCCTTCTGAAGTAAGTATCTCCAGAGCGGTGCCATATGTTATTCCCAGATCTGTGAATACCCTTTGATGTTTTCCCATGGTTCCCACATTGGTGTTTTTGGGGATGTTTTTGTGAGTTTTGTTTTTGTTTTTGTCAATCCTGGGCAGAAGCAGAATTGGGTTGTTGTTAGTGGGAAGTTTTTGGGAAGTTGTTTTGTATTTTGAAGGGGATTTTGGTGAGGTAATTTCATGTTCTTTGTTGGTAGGTTCGTGGATATAGGAACCATCAGATGACTCCTCATTTTCAACAGCTGTTGGTTGGTGAACCAAGAGTTGGTTTACTCCATGGTGATCAGGTTCAATTTCTGTACTACCAAACCTCTTCTCCAAATTAGCTACCCGGGTGTTCAAGTCATCGATAGCAACTTGCAACTTTGAGAATATGTTGTTGATGGAGACGGAGAGCATCATTATACCGCTTTGTATGCCATCCTCATCAATTGCATGAATTTCCTCATCGTCAGGAGAAATGAGGTGAGAGAAGTCTAGGGAAGATTCCTGGCTGTGTTCAGTAGAGTTTTCAGGATGGTTGTTCTTGTTGTTTGCTGAGGGAGGTAATGGTAATTCTCCCTTTTCGATCATATCAAGGATGGCACCTTTTAAGGGGAGACACATCTCGGTGTCATGTCCGCGACCCTGATGATATCGACAAAAGAGGTTTCCATTCCATCTTCGACCACGCTTGTTTGGTAGAGGGTCCGCAGTTGGACCGATCGGTTGGAGTTTTCCTTGGGTGATTAGCCTTTCCAAGGCTGTGGCATAAGGCATACCCAAATCAGGGAAGGACCGATGAGGTCATCTGGTTTTGGTTTGGTCAATGGCAAGTAGCGGGCTTTCAAGGAGCTTAACCCTTTGCTCAATATCAGAAGTGGAAAGATTCCCGGTTACCAGTTTGTCCTCAACTTGGGAGAGACGAGTGCTCAAGTTTTCCATGGTAGCTAGGAGTTGAAGGACCATGTTGTTGGTTTCAGCAGAAGTCATGGCGGATGCAGATTGATCAGCTTCTTGAGTTTCTGGTTGGCGATTGATGGCACCCAAGGGATTCCTATTTGACATAACGATAGGCGTTACAACTTATCTTGGGAAGGTATTGCACAAACAAAGGCAAGTGCGACACATATGTATAAAAGACAGTTTTGCTGTGAAGACGCGACGGTGTGACTAGGTTATGAGTTCATTAAAGGTCGTGAATGACCTCTTGTGTTTGAACTCTTGGTGCAAGACATTGAACTTAGACTCGAGTGTCGACTTTGACATAGTGATGCCTAGACAGACGACTTCTGACTCAGTTTGGATGTGTGTCGATGGCGTGACGCCGTTACACAAGACATGTACACAAACTTGACCTCTGACCCGTAATGTAGGGGAAATGCGGGTTTAATACCCTAGAGTTTTGATTCTGCTAATGTCATTGAAGATGTCTCGACAATTAGGCAACACGACCTAGACCGGAAGGTAGGTACTAACTTCGGCAGAGACTCGACGTTATCGAGACAACTTGACTCGAAATCGACTGGACTCTAATCGACTCGAGGCAGAATTGGAAAGGTGGACTGAAATTTTTCGAAAATAGAAATTTAAAAAAAGGTTCATTTGTCGTTTTATGAACGGCTTCCGAAGAGTAGGGATCTCCGAAAGTCGATCAATTAAAGAGTTGTCTTAAGTTTGTTTTCAAAAGACAGTTTGAGTTGAAATTGCGGCGGCTCTGAAAACAAAGTGTTGTTTCCAAAGACGGTTTTTGAAATTCCGAATCACGGATTAGAAAATCGAGAATCGAATAATTTGGAATCGTCATCACAATGGCCATGAAAACGGTTAAGTTTGTTTTCAAAGGATTTTGAAATTGGGTTGAAAATTTGAAATAGTTAGATTTGTTTTCAAACTATTTGGAATCGGATTGAAATTTGAAAACGGTTAAATTTGTTTTCAAAGATTTGATTTTGAATTTGAAATTAGAAAACGGTTAGACTTGTTTTCAAAGATTGAGTTTTGATTTGACATCTGAAAACGGTTAAATTGGTTTTCAAATGATTTGATTTTGAATTTGAAATTTGAAAACGGTTAGATTTGTTTTCAAAAGATTTGAAGTTGGATCTGAAATTTGAAAGCGGTTAAATTGGCCTTCAAATGATTTGATTTTTGATTGGAATTTGAAAACGGTTAAATTCGTTTTCAAATGATTTGATTTGAATTGAAATTTGAAAACGGTTAAATTTGTTTTCAAATGATTTGATTTTGAATGGAATTTGAAAACGGTTAAATTCGTTTTCAAGTGATTTGATTTTGAATTTGAAATTTGAAAACGGTTAAATTCGTTTTCAAGTGATTTGATTTTGGAAATCGTGAGGATTGAATTCGTTATTACAACGGGTTAGAAAACCGTTTTAACCTTTGAAAGACGGTATGCAAATCGAAAAATGTGAGAATTGAAAACGTCATTACGACGGCTTAGAAAAGCCAAATTTGATTTCGAAAATGACATTTGAAATTTTGGAAAGTTGCACGGGTCAAAATTGTCATTACGACGGTTTGAAAAACGTTTCTGTTTAAAAAATGATTTTGAATTTAGAAAATTCGAGGGTAGAATTCGTCATTACGACGGCGTAAAAGGGTGATTTGAGAATGCAACGGTCAGCGAGAGACCGAGGTTTGAAATGGTCATTATGACGACGTAAAAGAGTATTTTGAAATGGTTTGTGAAAACCAAGGTTCGAAATCGTCATTACAACGGCATGAAAAGGTGCATTTGAAATGGTTATAAAAACCGGGTTTTGAAATGGCCATTATAACGGCATAAAAAGGTGCTTCGAAATGGTTGTAAAAACCGGGTTTGAAAATCGTCATTACGACGGCCTAGAAAGGTGTGTTGAAATGGTTGTAGAAAACCGGTTTTGAAAATCGTCATTACGACGGCCTAGAAAGACGTGTTGAAATGGTTATAAAAAACCGGATTTGAAAATCGTCATTACGACGGCCTAGAAAGGTGTGTTTAAAGGGATATAAAAACCGGGTTTTGAAAATCGTCATTATGACGGCCTAAGAAAGCGTGCAACGGTCGGCAAAAGACCGAGATTTGAAATGGCCATTATAACGGCGCAAAAAGGTGTTTTTGAAAGTTGAAAATGACATGGAAGGACTTATGATCAAGTAGCACATAAGCACTCACAGTTTCCTTATATTATGCAATATGCTGACACGGGTTTTGGCTTAGAAGGGTGGGTTACACACCAAGCAATCAAACCCCGATTTGCGAGAGGGATACCAATCCAAACAAAAATGTGTAAGAAGGGTGCCCTAGCCTCGTGCTCGAAAGTGATGAAAGCTCTTTGACGAAACAGAAATGTGTGACGTCAACGGTATGCTTGACTCAATCGGGATTCGAAACGCGGGGATGAGAAAACTCACGCCGACGAAACGAGCCAATTGGTCGAAAAGGGTTAGGTTGTGGGCCCGGACAAGGAAACCGACTTATGACCGTAATATCAATTAATGCATTTAAACCACGACCTCGTTCGAGTTTCAGCTCTAAGGATCACAAAGACACAAGTGTCCTAGTTATTCCCAGCGGAGTCGCCAAAATGTGGACATGGGCCACGTCTCGGTCTGCGGATTTGGGGGTCCACGTACCGGTCCGCGGTCACGGGCCACCTACACGCCAGGTCAAACTGTGGACGTACAAAGGTCTCTTTGAAAGCCACGCTCGGCGGCGTAAAAATGCTTTCGACCGGATCGCTTTAGATCGGTCGGTTTCGTCTCGGTAAGGGTCTCGAAACGATTAGAGATGTTCGGAGTCGCCACCAAGCATTTGTGGGATGCTTGGAACCCGTTCGAATCCACTTTATACCTCGGTCAAACGAAGCACAAAGCAGTGTTTGACATAGGTACAAAAGATAAGGACTCGTCCCCCTTTTAGCATTCTATGCCTAAAATGACTCTCGTACGCCCTGGATAAGGCCATCCACTATCCAAAGGTTCTGAGTAAGGGGTGAGGGTACGTATTGGGAAGCCCTTTAATCGGACACCCAATCCCGCCCACGTTAGCGGCCTTTACTGATCGATCGTGGTTGTTTAAGTGTAAGAGTTGATAAAACGGTTGAAATGCATGAATGCACATCCAAAAGTGTTAACCTAGCATGTGAGCTTTCTAAGTCGGTTTGTTAATCCAAATATCACGCATAAGATGTCAAGTTGGATTTATGGTTGATTTGCATGTGAGAACGGAAATTGAACATCCATTTACCAAATTCGGGTTATGATGCTTAACACGATCCATTTATTGAAAAAGGGTGTCAAATGACAAAGTGTAAAAAACGTAAGCTTGTCAATTTGATCCGTCATGTATTCGGATTAACCGTAATCGGGATCGTCCTAGACAAGTGCTAAAAACGAGGCAGAACAGTGCCAGGCAGCCCCTTTGGGGCGCGAGCCTATTGGCGATAGAAGGGACTCTGCCCAGGTTTTGAAAGATGGAAACAGAGGGTCTCTTGAGGCGCGAGCCATGGGGCGAGCCAAGAGGTGCCTTCTGGTTGTTGAAAAGGTTATTTAAAACCGTATTTATGATGAAAGATTTGCAAATATGATTTGCATGACTCGGAATAATTACTATTGTGTTAGTAATATTCGTTGTCGGATTTGCATGTTTTGAAAAGCATAATAAAATGGTAAAAGGAAAATGTTTGATTTGAACTAATTATGTTAAGTTCAATTATTTGTAATTAGTCAAATTTGTCATCGTACTCGGATTAAACCGACATGGTATAAAGAACCAAGGATGATTATGAATTATGACTAATATATTTACAAATGTAAACAAATGAGAAAAATGGTAAATAAAATAAAAGGGTGTTAAAATACCCATTAAAATGTAATTAACCAATAATATCATCGAGTCACGGAATAAACCGTCATGGTATAAAGAACCAAGGATGATTTTTGTAATGGTCAAAATATGTTTATCATAAAAATGAATTAAAATGGTAAATAAAAGAATAGAAATTCCTTTAAAATGTAATTAACCAATTAATATCACCGGGTCACGGATTTAACCGTCATGGTATATGGAACCAAGGGTGATTATGATTTATGGTTAAAAAGTTTGTCATAGAAATGGCTTGAAACATTTGAAATGGTAAAAACCGATTACAAATAAGAAAATGGATTAAAGGGGAAAGACGAGAACAATCACGGTTGAGTTCTGACCTGGGCACCCCATTGAGGCGCGAGCCTGTGTGCACCATAAGGGGCTTCTGCCTCAGGCCAAAACTCAGTTTTGGCTCGTCTAACCCATGTTTTGGATCGTGTTATGCATTGTTCATGCATGTAAACTCATGAAAACAGTAAGGACATGAAATAAAGTGAGTTGTTTACACCCTCAAACTTACGTGTATGATGTTTGCGACGTAGACGACTTTAGAGACGGTTTTCTCGTTGCGACTACTCATGATCAAAGAAGTTTAATAAAAAGGTGCCTTAAAAAAGGATTTAGTTTTGAAAATATGTTAATTAAAACATGTTGATTGATGAGTTGAGTTGGTCGAATGGGTTGGTCGAATGCACGGCGACGGTACCAAACAATATGTGTAAGGCTTGTGTTTACGATCGGTAGGTCGTAAACACGTGTCGATTTGTGACTTAGGAAGTCGAGTATAGAAGTTTAAGGGAGAAGGAGGGGGCGGACTCTCGCGTGAAGATTGTGTTGTGTGATGGTGGGTATTTATAGAGAAATGTGGGATGGTAGGTCGGTTGAGTTTGCTAGGAGGCTAAGGAGACACCCCATAGAGGCGCGAGCCACCCCGTGACTCAATGGGTTGTACTGTCCCTTTCGCAAATTTGGATTTTGCATTTGTTCTAACCAATGTTTTGTTGGTTGTGATTTGTGGTCTTTGAGGTTTTCTTAGCCGTGTAAGCTTCCTCTTGGGTGATATTTGGGGTAGGTATTTTGTGTCTTTGACTCGGGTTTGACCCGTGCGAGTCGGGATTTGAATTCTTGAGTCGGTTTTTGGCTCGGTGTCGGTTTAGACTCTAAATAGGGTCATTTTAATGGAAATGACACGATGAAGACATTCATGGCATTATTTTGACATTCGAGATTTGGGTTGACTCGGGTTGACTCAGGTTGACTCGAGTTGCGGGTTTCTGAGTCGGTTTTGGGTCCGAAGGCGGTTTTAAGTCTAAATAGAGTTATTTTAATGGAAATGACATGATAAAGACATTCATGGCATTATTTTTGACATTCGAGATTTGGGTTGTGTGGACAGCGGGCCGCCCACGGGGGCGCTTGGTGAGAAGCGAAAACAAGCGTTTGCATTTTGTATGGAGTCGCCACCAATTTTTATGGGAAATTGGAACCGTTCGAATACCTCGTGTCATGTCCAGACACAAAGTAGTGACATGAACACTAAGCAATCGTTACCCTTAGCATTCTATGTCTAGAATGACTCTCGTGGATGCCAATGAACACGGGTGCTCACGGAGATCTGGAGTAAGGGGTGAGGGTACGTATTAGGAAGCTCTTTTGATCGAACACCTAATCCCGCCCGCCTCGATAGCGGCCTCTACTAATGATTAGGGAAGTTATTCGTACTTGATATATCGTCGGTTGTATGCATGCAATGCAACATCCATTAGATTAATCCTAGCATGTGAGAATTAGACTAAGTTGGTGAACAATTAATTTAGCAAACAATTGGGTCGAAGTAGGAATTTAATGTTCAATTACATGTGAAAACATACAAATGGCATAAAATACAATGATAGATACAATAAAGGAAATTACAATGATAAAGATTACAATAATTACATTGGGATAGGCGATTTATGTCGAAAATACCTTTAAAACGGATAATTTGAGAAAAAGAGATAAAAGAATAAAACAAATAAATTACGAACAAGTCAGAAGGTGATATTACGGATACTAGTTAATTAATACGTAGCCTAATTAATTACGCCAAGGCAGAAACGGAGTTGTGACGAACTCATCTCGAAACAGCGCAGCAGATGCGCCCTTTGGAAGAGCGCGGCGATTCTTGCGTCTGTTCCAAGGGTGAGTTCTGGCTGTGAAGCCGGAACTGCAAATCGTTAATATTGATCGGTTAATTTAATGATTGATTACGATATTCATTCGGATGAAAGTGATTAACAGATTAATTACATGTGAATGATGGTCATAAAAGCGATAAACATGAATGAGATGAAATTAAGATGGATTAATTACATGGATGAACGATTAATGAACGAATTAACAAACTAACTAAACAAATTAATTAGACTAAACATAATGAATGGTGACGAATTAATGAATAGACAGATGAAAATATATCAACGATGAATCCCAGAAACTCAATATGAACGAATTGAATTTCTAAAACCCGAATTGAATATTAAATGACGAAAACCCGCAAATATGAATTACTTGGGATTTAAGTCGGATTAGATGAATTAAACATGTGAATGAATGATGAAATATATGATACAATATACATGTGAATTATCAGTGACGATTATATCAAAGAATTAACGGACGAACAAATAACAAACAAAAAAAGAAGCGAATTACAGAGGACGAGGAAGAAGAAAAGAAGCAGGAACTGCGACAGCCTCACGAAGAGGCGCAGCAGGAACTGCGCTCCTTCGAAGAGGCGCAGCAGTTGCTGCGTCTTTTCTCGACTGTCAGTCTTCTGAAAATCCGTAAAAAAAGTTTAAAAGACGGTTTTAGAAATCGGTTTTAATGGTATTTTCGACGTAATTCTTACAATTGATTATACAATAAACAAAATACAATAAATAAAGAGAATTATTACACCCTCAGACTTACATGTTGACGAAACGAGATGAACTAAGATATCGACTAGTGAATGCTCGACGCGAATGCAAAGAGAGTGCCCTTGTAAGAGGAAAACGATTGATTAATTTAAGTTGATTGAGTTGAGTTGGTCAAATTGGCCGGTCATGCAACGGAGAGGCTGGTACCCGGAAAGATCCGAGCTTACGTGGTCGGAAGCCCAAGCACGTAGGCGCCAATTAGTAAGAATGAAGTCTAGAATGCAAAGGGAGAAGAGAAGGGCGGACACTCGCGTGAGAAATATGAGGAGCGAAGGCTCCTATTTATACTAATCACACGACGGAATTATGGTAAGACTAGGATACGGAAGGAAAGATCCGGAAATAACCGACTTAGGTTAAAACACGGAAACTTGGACAAAAAGAAAGCCCTGGGAAAAGGCGCAGCAGGTGCTGCGTCCCTTGGAAGAGGCGCAAAGACTTGTCTGCGTCCTTTCCGGTAGGTTCCTCGCAGCGTAGAAAACGTGTTTGACAGCCTGTCGTATTTTAGGCATAACTTTCTCTACAAGACTCGGATTAAGGTGATTTCGGTGGCGTTGGAAAGCTAAGAGAAAGATCTAGAACTTTCTGTGAAATAGGCCTGACCCAAAAAATCCGTTATGACCTCGTAAAACGGGCTTAAAGCTCGGGTTATCATTTTAGCTAAATGAAATGCACATTTTGTAATGTAAACTTTAAGTTTAGCCCAAAGAAGTGACATGAGACTCAAAATGAGACATAATCTCAACATTTTATGACATCCTAACCTTAGGTAGACAAGGACATTGCTTTGACTCGGGATTTGACGGTTTTAGGAAAATGAAGACGGTTTTTGACCCGGACTCCAAATGTACTCTAATTACTGCCAAAACGACCGTATCGGCACATAGATGACAATTAAGAGGTAGACATAAATGTTTGAGCAATCACTTGACGATAAACTTACGAACTGTCACAAATCGTTCCGCGTACCAAACATGCGGCCCAATCATCACCGGGTGGTTTGCGAGGGGTGCAGAAACGAGGTGTCTACAGAGCCCCCACTTTGACTGAGGCTTGGACAAGGCGAAAGTCAAAGTATAGCCATCAGGTCAATCGAAGATTACAACCTGACGACTATGGCGACGCGAGGCGGCTCAAGGGGTCTGAGCCAAGGACCTGTCGTGGGGAACATTTTAGAGTCTGTCGACTTCCGGGGAGGGTCGTTTAAAGTCCATTAGACTACGTAAGGAGGCTCGCCAGCCATAAGAAGAGACCATACCTGAGACTTCTTTCTCGAGATGCTTCCGGAGTTGCGTAGGAGCTAAGGTTGAGCGTAGGAGCTAAAGGTAAGACCTAAAGGACATATAAGGATTGTGCTAGGGTATGGGGCCCTAAAGGAAAGCATCGACGGGAAGGAGGCCAAATATAAGTTCAACTTAAGGGGAAACTAAGGTTTGGGTATAGGAACTCTAAGGGAGTGATGATCCTAAAGGAATATGATCCTAAAAGGAAAAGGTGATCCTAAAGGAATATGATCCTACGGGTAGAAGTGTATGAACTCTAGGGAGTTTGGGAACTTAAAAGAAGCTAGGTGTGCGAACCTGGGTATATGAACCTAAAAGGACGGCTGGTATGGGCACTTAAAGGCTTGCGAACCTAAGAGGAATTGGGATCCTAGGGTTAAGTTTAGGAACTACTGGGTTACTAATTCTTATTTTAAGTGCGTGCGTTTAAGCTTTCTGAGATATGAGAACTCCAAAAGGATTTATGGGTTTATGAACCTAAGGATGTTGGGATCCAAGAATCTAGGGGTAAGAATCCTAACTTTGGGTTTACGAACCTAAGGAAGGAGTCTTTGGTTTGGGAACTTCTGGAGAACAACACCTTTGCCGAACTCCGTGAGGAAACAATAATATCGAGGGTAGCAGGACGTCGGTAGAAACTGCTGGGGAATCTGCTTGCGTTGGTCTCAAGCGAACTCTTGTTGGGGAATATATTGACGATTAGGAACATCTTGATCGCCATGGAAGAAATCTTGAGTGAGCAATCAAAAATATCTGCCGTTTGGGACAAATATTTTGACGACTAGGAACATCTTGATCGTCATGGAAGAAATCTTGAGTGAGCAATCTTTTGCAAAATCTTTCTGCTTTGGGAGAATGAAGACTTGGGTGAAGCCCCTAGTCGGAGCGAGCACTGCTTCTGATACTTACCTGCATGGATATTAGCCACACAAGAATACAATCTAATATGCAAATAGAACATAAACACATATGCACGTAAGCAATTATCACATGGACCTCGAACGAGGAAACACATAGGCTTTGCAAAAGTTGTTTCTTTATAAAAGTCGTTTAAAACTTGTTCAAAGAAGTTTGTCGTTTGTAATGCGCTATGCATATTCAATGGGCTTTAGACATAAGACTTGACATGACATAAACCTCATATGGACGTGACGCGAAATGTAGACTTAACTTAGACTGATGCGACACTAACTTAGGTTTGACGCGACATAAGGATGACTTTGACAGACTTTGCTTAAGCATGCGCAACCCCTAGCCAAGTGTGGGTGACAATGCGTATCAGTTCCAAAGGTAGAAGAACTGCAAGAATGATGAAGGCATATAAAAGCAAGGCATGAGCCATAGATCAGTTGTCTACTAGGACATCTTTCACCACCGTTTGCTGTAAAAGAGACCCCTCTTGAGGCACGATGACTTGGAGAATTGATCTAAGACCTTTGTCATTGTCCGGACCGAGTACTAGCTAGACTTAGAGGAATAAAGGAAGGATGACATCTTGGAAGAGAAGCCCCCAGGATGAGAAGGTGACTCTGGACTTTGGTAAAAAGAGACTGGACGACAATAAGGAGCCCCCAGTATAGAGGTGTTGGTTGTGGAAGGGATGTTAATTGAGGCTGGAAGGTTGAAAATTGGGATGGTTGAAAGTTGATGGTTGAGGTAGGGATGGTTGTGAGTTGTTAATTGAGGTTGAAAGGTTGAAATAGAGGTTGAAAGTTAATGGTTGAGGTGGTTGAAAGTTGTTAATTGAGGTTGAAAGTTGGAGGTGGGGATGGTTGTGTCCTTGAGGACTGCCTACGTATTCACGTGAAGTGAAATCAAACCAGATCGTAGTTCTGAGGTTTGGTTAATTTTGTTTGGGTGTTGTGGTTGTATCCTTCTTGTGTAAGAAAAGACTGCCTACGTATCCACCTGAAGAGGTGAAATCAAACCAGATCGTAGTTCTAGGTGTGTGCCTAAGCTATTTTGTTAGGGCCTTAAAGTGCATGGGTCACAAGGGTAATATTCCTTTGGTGACTCGAAGAATCGATTTGAGATAACTCCCTCTAATCATAGACCAAAGAGGTATAATTAATTTTGTAAAAATTTCCTTGTCATGTGAGCACACTAGAAGTGGACCCTAAGGATGATATGGGTTTGTCCCGTCCTAGGTAGCAAAGTATTTGAAGATTCCGTGTATGGGTCAAGGTGAAACTGGATTGGATATTTGGAATGTGGAGCTTGGACATAAGAGGCTTTGACGAACAAATCTCTGGAGCTTGATTTTGTGGAGTTAAGGCTTGATGGGATTAAGGCTTGTAATGTAGCTTGGAAATGGAGTCTCTTGGCTTGATGTAGCCTGGACACATAAAGGTAGGTTAAAATGACGTGGGTTCAAGTTTCCATGTCTTGGCCCTAAAGGATGGGTATACTTGACGAGCTTGAGAGGATTCTCAAAATTCCTAACTATCTCCCCGTAACGCTCTCGAGAAGGACTTAGGGTGTGATGTGTGAAAGGCTAAGTGAGGTGCTATCTGACCATCTTCATTGATGCCTTGATTCTACCTAGACTTCAGCAGTATTCTGTATAGCATTTGATTCTAGGCTTGTTCTTGATTCAGATTTGGATTCTTGGTCTAAAATATATTTCGGCTTTTGCTCAGATTTTTGATCAGGTTTTGAAGGATTACTTTAACTTTGGATATTGACTTGACTTGCTTGATTGAGCCTTCTTCTTTTGACTCTTTTGTCTTGGATATTGATCTTGGTCATTTCTCTTGATTGAGCCTTTGTCTTTGTTCATGGCTCATATCGTCTTGGATTTGCTTGCTACCATGGATTTGGGTCAGACTAGCACCTTTGGTGTGAAACGGGTTGGTCTTTAGTAACACGGGTTGTTTATTGTGGGGAATGGGCTTGCCTTCCGTCATGGATCGCTAACAAGGGAGATGGTGTGGATTTGTCCTAGAATCTCTAGAGATATGCTCGTCCTAGACTAGGGTTATATTGTGGTTTCTATTGCCAGACATGGAATAGGTAAGAAAAGAACACGGAGTTTCAGGTCCCCTACAACTTTGAACGGAACATCATTTAAGTGCACTCACATTGACTTGACATGTGTTGTTCATTGTCATTTTAAAAAATGTCTCAAACCAATTCTTGTTGTCACAGGAAATGGGATAGAGGAAGAGATATGATAGAATATGTGGATTGAAAAGTGTGCTTTTATTGAAATGAAGAATGAATATATTTAACATAGACTCGAGAAGACATGTGACTCGTGGGACAGCCCCCAGGTTATCACTAGGAATGAAAATGGACAAGAAGAAAGATACTAGAACAAAATTATGGGATAGAAAGCCTAAGACTCAGACTCGGACCCGGACTTTGACTCGATCTCAGATCTAGACTCGTAATCATTGGCCCACGCTTGAACATTTTCTCTTCCAGCAGCTGGCTTTGGCATCCGACTTTGAGCATTCATCCATTTGAGCACCCCGTCCTTATTATTGGGAACACTGGAAGGATAACAGTCAAGAAGAGTTTCTTGATAAGTGGTATATCCATGAGGATTGCCTAAGCTACCTTGTAGGTTAAAAGTTGAGAGGGACAACTTCCCACTTTCAATCATATCTTGGATTATATGCTTCAAACAAAAGCACGCTTCTGTATCATGTCCCCTACCACGATGATATTGGCAATATGCATTACTGTCCCATCTAGGTAGTATGTTTTCAGGGTCTGGAGTTGGACCGATTAGGTGTATTTTGCCCTGTGATACTAACATTTGTAGCGCCGCCGCATAGGTGATGCCAAGGTTAGCGAATGCTCTAGGAGCCCGTCCTGGTCTTCTGGGTGGAACTTCCATGAGTTTAGCCCTATCACACTTAATGTCATCTTGAGCAAAGGTCGATACATGGTACTTGCCATTCTCGATATTATCTTGGATGATATTCTTTAGTTTGTAGCAATCCTCGGTGTCATGCCCCCTTCCTCTATGGTATTGACAATACGAATTGCCATCCCAAAACTTAGACTTCCTTTCCGGATCTGGGGTGGGCCCTATTGATTGAAGAAGACCTAGAGAGGATAATTTGTTTAAGGCTAGGGCGTACGGTATGCCTAGACTTATGAATGACCTGGGAGAGTTCTTTGACAAAGGCTCCATGAGGTTGACTTTGTTGATTTTGATGCTTGGATTGGAAGAACTAGAGATAAGTGTCTCGTTTGTTGCTTTAGGATTTGTCGGAGTTGAGGGTTTGTCTGGACACTTTTCATTTTGGCATCAAGCTTCTTACCCATTTCAGCAAACTGGTTCTCCATGTTAGAAAGTCGAGAGTTTAGGCTATCAATAGTCCCCTCCCTTTTGGCAAATCTATTGTTGAAGGCAATGGAAAGCATGAGCATTCCATTTTGGATATCGTCGTTTTCAAGCATGTTGACATCTCCGTCGTCATAAGGATCGAGGAGATGAGAACAGTCTAGAGATGATTCTTCGTCATGTTTAATGATATTAGACCCAAGAGGGTCGATTTTCTTAGATTGCGCGACAGAAGGTGGCTTAGGCAGCTTGCCCTCTTCGATCATATCTTGGATGGTGTGTTTCAAGAGAAAACACTCTTCAATATCATGGCCTCTACCTCGGTGATATAAGCAGTATTTGTTGCCCTTCCAGAGGTTCACCTGTTTCTCTAATGGTGGATCCGGAGTCGGCCCTATTGGATGTAGCTTGCCTTGGGCAGAAAGTCTCTTCAAAGCATCGGCATAAGACATGCCTAAATCGGTAAGCACCCTTTGATGCCTCCCAGGTTTTTTTTCAGCTATTTTTGGCTTTCTAAGACGATGGTTATTGCAAGAGGTAAGCTTTGGACGACCTAGACTAGAGGTTTCTCTAGTTGGTGTGTTCTTTTCCACCATTCCATTCTCGAGGGTGAAGACGCGAATGCTCAAATTTTCCACTGTATCTTGCACTCGTAGGACCATGGCATAAACATCTTGGAGAGACACAGTGATTGTGGCTTGAACCTCTTCGTGACCTTGCTGATTGACAGAACTTGCTGGATTCCTACTCGACAGAAATGACGCACATTACAACTCGATTCGACATGGGATCACGCATACTAAGGCAACAAACCAAGGATACATGACGAGACGAGATGACTAGACTCTTGACTTGTGAATCTAGGAAATGTCGTGAGCGACTTCTCGTGTTTGGATTCACTGTGTTTGACTTTTAATTTTAGACTCGAGTGTTGACTTTGACGGAGTGACCCTTATATGATTGACCTTATTGATGACACGTGTTGATTTTAATTTGTGTGTTTAAGACAGACTTGACTCAAGGTTCGGGTATGTGTGTCCCGAACGTGTCATTAGGAGAATTCAAGACACGGATATTGGAATGACTCGATGTGTTAGCCTCGAGTGTGTGAGTCGAGGTGTGGAAATGTTTAGATCCTAACTGAATTGGGGTAGGGGGTCCAAAATAATGGTGTGACGCCTTAGGACTTGACTTGAACTTGAAAAGACCCAAAATGTAAAGGAAGACGGGTTTATGACTCGACATAGTTCCGACTAGGACATAGTTGGTTTGAACTTTGACTCTAATTTAGCCCGTTTGAATTTACATATTTACATTTACAAGGTTTGAAAATATTTTGGTTTGTTTTTTTTTTTTTTTTTTTGTTTTTTTTGTTTTTTTTTTTTTCGGTTTTTCTTTTGTTTTTTTTTTGTTTTTTTGTTTTTTTTTGTTTGTTTGTTTTTGTATTTAGTTTTGAAATGGGTTTTAGGCCCGAAGTTTGACTTGACATATGGAAAGAGTTTCGACTTGTGTTGTGCTAAATTTGGCCATGTTTCGAAATTTTTACATTTTTAAAAGGGATTTTGATTTTACAAAAATCGTCATGGTTTTGTTTAGAAAATGGTGATCACGTATGGTACAAACAACATACAAGCATTATAACGGGATGCTGAGTGCATTTAAAAAGGGTTTTGGTTTAAAGGGTGGGTTGCCATACCGAACCATCAAACCCGAAGTCTGTGGAGAGGCTCGTGCCAAACAAGAGTAAGGCCGATTCCTAGTCCATTTCCTCAAGTAGTGAAGGCCCTTGATACAAACAAGAGTAAGCATCATGGTATGGATGACGTCAATCGCTATCCATCCTTAGGCCCAAATAAGAATTAGGACCGTTTAGACGGGACGATTGGTCGAATGGGTTGGGTTGGGCCTAGGAAGGCCGAATAAAACAGTCTAGGAAGACCGAGTTATGAAAACCGACAATTGTCTTGTACAAACTTATTCCCTAACCTTGTTCAAGTTTCACCCTTAGCTACACGTAAGTGTATATTCCCAATGAGTCGCCAAAGCGTGGACAGCGGGCCGCCCACTGGGGCGCTGGTGTGAAGCGAAAACAAGCGTTTGCATTTTGTATGGAGTCGCCACCAATTTTTATGGGAAATTGGAACCGTTCGAATACCTCGTGTCATGTCAAGACACAAAGTAGTGACATGAACACTAAGCAATCGTTACCCTTAGCATTCTATGTCTAGAATGACTCTCGTGGATGCCAATGAACACGGGTGCTCACGGAGATCTGGAGTAAGGGGTGAGGGTACTTATTAGGAAGCTCTTTTGATCGAACACCTAATCCCGCCCGCCTCGATAGCGGCCTCTACTAATGATTAGGGAAGTTATTCGTACTTGATATATCGTCGGTTGTATGCATGCAATGCAACATCCATTAGATTAATCCTAGCATGTGAGAATTAGACTAAGTTGGTGAACAATTAATTTAGCAAACAATTGGGTCGAAGTAGGAATTTAATGTTCAATTACATGTGAAAACATACAAATGGCATAAAATACAATGATAGATACAATAAAGGAAATTACAATGATAAAGATTACAATAATTACATTGGGATAGGCGATTTATGTCGAAAATACCTTTAAAACGGATAATTTGAGAAAAAGAGATAAAAGAATAAAACAAATAAATTACGAACAAGTCAGAAGGTGATATTACGGATACTAGTTAATTAATACGTAGCCTAATTAATTACGTCAAGGCAGAAACGGAGTTCAGGGACAGAACTCATCCTGGAACAGGCGCATCAGGATTGATTAATATTGATCGGTTAATTTAAGGATTGATTACGATATTCATTCGGATGAAAGTGATTAACAGATTAATTACATGTGAATGATGGTCATAAAAGCGATAAACATGAATGAGATGAAATTAAGATGGATTAATTACATGGATGAACGATTAATGAACGAATTAACAAACTAACTAAACAAATTAATTAGACTAAACATAATGAATGGTGACGAATTAATGAATAGACAGATGAAAATATATCAACGATGAATCCCAGAAACTCAATATGAACGAATTGAATTTCTAAAACCCGAATTGAATATTAAATGACGAAAACCCGCAAATATGAATTACTTGGGATTTAAGTCGGATTAGATGAATTAAACATGTGAATGAATGATGAAATATATGATACAATATACATGTGAATTATCAGTGACGATTATATCAAAGAATTAACGGACGAACAAATAACAAACAAAAAAAGAAGCGAATTACAGAGGACGAGGAAGAAGAAAAGAAGCAGGAACTGCGACAGCCCTCACGAAGAGGCGCAGCAGAACTGCGCACTCCTTCAAGAGGCGAGCGATTCTTGCGTCTTTTCTCGATTGTCGATCTTCGAAAACCGTAAAAAAGTTTAAAAGACGGTTTTAGAAATCGGTTTTAATGGTATTTTCGACGTAAACCTTACAATTGATTATACAATAAACAAAATACAATAAATAAAGAGAATTATTACACCCTCAGACTTACATGTTGACGAAACGAGATGAACTAAGATATCGACTAGTGAATGCTCGACGCGAATGCAAAGAGAGTGCCCTCGTAAGAGGAAAACGATTGATTAATTTAAGTTGATTGAGTTGAGTTGGTCAAATTGGTCGGTCATGCAACGGAGAGGCTGGTACCCGGAAAGATCCGAGCTTACGTGGTCGGAAGCCCAAGCACGTAGGCGCCAATTAGTAAGAACGAAGTCTAGAATGCAAAGGGAGAAGAGAAGGGCGGACACTCGCGTGAGAAATATGAGGAGCGAAGGCTCCTATTTATACTAATCACACGACGGAATTATGGTAAGACTAGGATACGGAAGGAAAGATCCGGAAATAACCGACTTAGGTTAAAACACGGAAACTTGGACAAAAAGAAAGTACAGGAAAAGCGCAAAGCAGTGTGCGTCCCTTGGAAGAGGCGCAAGACTTGCTGCGTCCTTTCCCGGGTAGGTTCCTCTGCGCGTAGAAAACGTGTTTGACAGCCTGTCATATTTTAGGCATAACTTTCTCTACAAGACTCGGATTAAGGTGATTTCGGTGGCGTTGGAAAGCTAAGAGAAAGATCTAGAACTTTCTGTGAAATAGGCCTGACCCAAAAAATCCGTTATGACCTCGTAAAACGGGCTTAAAGCTCGGG
This sequence comes from Silene latifolia, assembly GCF_048544455.1. NCBI lineage: Eukaryota > Viridiplantae > Streptophyta > Magnoliopsida > Caryophyllales > Caryophyllaceae > Silene > Silene latifolia. The sequence continues at coordinate 169,866,159 of NC_133526.1, forward strand.
TTATCATTTTAGCTAAATGAAATGCACATTTTGTAATGTAAACTTTAAGTTTAGCCCAAAGAAGTGACATGAGACTCAAAATGAGACATAATCTCAACATTTTATGACATCCTAACCTTAGGTAGACAAGGACATTGCTTTGACTCGGGATTTGACGGTTTTAGGAAAATGAAGACGGTTTTTGACCCGGACTCCAAATGTACTCTAATTACTGCCAAAACGACCGTATCGGCACATAGATGACAATTAAGAGGTAGACATAAATGTTTGAGCAATCACTTGACGATAAACTTACGAACTGTCACAAATCGTTCCGCGTACCAAACATGCGGCCCAATCATCACCGGGTGGTTTGCGAGGGGTGCAGAAACGAGGTGTCTACAGGTTGACTCGGGTTGACCCAGGTTGACTCGAGTTGCGGGTTTCTGAGTCGGTTTTGGGTCCGAAGACGGTTTTAACTCTAAATAGTGTTATTTTAATGCAAATGAAGTTAGAAAACTTTTGAAATCATTTTTCATATTCGAGTAGTGCATTAAACCATCTCATGTATAGCCAATCCACGCACGCATATCAAAAACACGTTATAGTCCTATCATCATCGGGTGGTCTTTGGAAGATGCAGATACTGGGTATCTACAACTGGAAGAATAAATGATGGAAAGCTAAGACACCCGGCAGATGGTATGCAATGGAAATCGTTCGACGCTAAGTATCCCGAGTTTGGCAATGAACCTAGAAACTTACGTCTAGCAATGTCCACTGATGGAATGAACCCACACGGAAACATGAGTAGCCAACATAGTACTTGGCCAGTAGTGTTGGCTATTTATAACTTACCTCCATATGTGTGCATGAAACGAAAGTATTTGATGTTGTTGTTAATTTCCGGCCCTAAACAATCTGGAAATGATATAGATGTCTATTTGGAACCTCTTCTAGATGATTTGCGAATGTTGTGGGATAGTGGATAGAAGTAATTAATGCATATAAGAACGAAACTTTCAATTTGAGAGCGATGTTATTGTGTACAATATTTGACTATCCGACTTATGGCGACCTTTCTGGGCACACAGTTCATGGAAAAGAGGCTTGTCTATTGTGTGGGGAGGATATCGAGTCTGAATACTTGAAATCTTCTCGTAAGTATGTGTATATGGGAAATAGGAGGTTCTTGTATCATGACCATTGTTATCGCAAGATACAGAAAGCATTCAATAGAAGACAAGAACTTCGTCAACCTCCTAGAATTTTGAGTGGGCATGAAGTTTATCAGAAAGTAAAGCATATTGAGATAGATTATGGAAAGAAGAGCGGCTCTAAATTATCTACTCATGGGTATAAGAAAAGATCCATATTTTTTTATAAACTTCCATATTGGCCTGACCTCCAGGTCAGGCATTGCCTCGATTTCATGCACATTGAGAAAAATGTCTGTGATAATATTATCAATACCCTTCTGAATGTTCCCGGTAAAACAAAGGATAACGCTGCAGCTAGGGAAGATATGAAAATGATGGGTATTAGGCTAGAGTTGGCACCACAGAAGAGAGGTAGTCGTACATTTTTACCGTGCTTATACCCTTTCACGGAATGAGAAAAAAGAGTTATGTGCATGCTTGAATGGAATTAAAGTGCCACATGGTTATTCGTCGAACATCAAAAGCCTAGTGTCGAGCAAGACCTAAAACTCACCGGGTTAAAGTCACATGATTGTCACACTTTGATGCAACAATTACTACCTGTGGCTATTCGTTCCATTTTACCCGAAAAGGTAAGATATGCTATAACTAGATTCTGTCTCTTCTTCTAGTCCATATGCGAGAAAGTCATCGATCCCGATGACGCAGATTCATTGCAGGACCTCGTTGTAACCTCTCTTTGTCAGTTTAATGCATTTTCCACCCTCTTTCTTCACTATCATGATTTATCTGACCATTCACTTGGTTAGGGAGATTTTGTACCTTGGGCCCGTGTACTTGAGATACCAGTGTCCTTTCGAAAGATGGATGAAAGTCTACAAGGACTATACATCTAATCGGTATCGTCCGGAAGGTTGTATTGCTGAACGCGCTATTTTAGACGAAGCTCTTTCATATTGTTATGCTCATCTCTCCCTTGAGGAGTTTATTGGCGTTCCTAAGAATCGTCATTGTGACTGGATGACCGAAAAAAGGTATTAGGAGCCGTGTTGAAAAAGTTGTGACACGTGAAATGTTGCATTTAGCACATACGTATGTGCTAAACAACGAAGATGAGATGTAGCCTTATATTCAACAACACAAATATGAGCTCAAATACGATCACCCAAACAAGACCGAGAAGTGTATTGTAAACGAGAATACGAAGACGTTTGGAGAGTGGTTTAGGAATATTGTCTTAGAGTATACGAATCAAACTGGTGATGACATCTCTCTTAGGTTACTACGTCTTGGTTTAGGTCCAAATGCCAGGGTCATCTTTTACAGCAGTTTTGCCATTAATGGATATACTTTTTACACCCGCGAGCAAGATGAGTTGAGCACAATGCAAAATAGTGGTGTGAGTTCTGAATTTGAGGCAATGCACTCTGCTACTTCAAAAGATAAAAAGCCTATTTGGGGAAAGTGCCTTTATTATGGTGTTATTCAAGAAATATTGGTATTAGATTACATTGATTTCACAATGCCTTTGTTTCGATGTAACTAGGTTGATAACAGCATCCATTGTGTCCGAAAGGATAAGATGGGATTTACGTTGATCAATCTGGGTAAGGTTGGCAATAATAAGGATGATCCTTTCATAATGGCATCCCAAGCTAAACAAGTGTTCTATGTCACCGATCCTATGGATAAGAAGTGATCTGTTGTACTGTCTATAAGGAGTAGAAGGAGTAGTCCATCCGATAATGCTGATGATTATCAGGATGTCATTTTTGAGGGAATGGATCACTCTACCACCGTATCTTATTTCGACGATGTTGATACTGATCATGAGGACACTGAAAACATCTATATGCGTGATGACCATGGTGAAGGTATTTGGCTTAACGAAGAAACTATGACATCTAAGAAACGTCCCCGATCCTGAGATGGTCTATAATGTAAGTTATTAGCGTTTTTATTTTTATATTTTAAATATATATATATCTTCCTTTTAGTTTTTTTTTAAATAACTATCTCCACTGAACAGATTTGCATTTAGGAACTGCATATTTAATACAAACGTAAAGCATTGATACTCTCGACGCTACTTATACAATAGTACTGGAAATCTTACAAGACCACAGGGTTACACATTACCTTTATTTAAGTTGCCTTTTCATACAGGCCCACGACACTGCTTATGATAGGCGGATACAGACACACACAGTTTGAAACTCAACAAATAACACACGACGTTGCTTGGAAGTTTCAGCCACAGACACATTTTGTAGAGGTTTTAGGGGTACATTGCTTGGAAAACAGCCACAACCTGGTTGTAGGCATCGACGCTTTCTGAACTGGCCGACTGCTGCCCATCAAAGATGGTCGCATACAACACTTGGACATAGTCCACAGTATTCTTCAGAAGCTCGGCATCCTCGTCTGTGGCTACCCAGAGGTATGGTTCGAGTGTTGATCTATACAGAGCATTCCAGTCGTTCCTGCCATGGCCTCTGATTTGAAACATCATGTCAAGCTTAAATGTTGATTCTGCATGTGCAGGTGATGTTCCAAACTGAATGAGTAGAATCCCTTTGAATCCCCATGGCCCCCATTATGGCTTAATTCTGCTGACTGAGTATCCCAGCTCAATAAGCTTATTCCTCAAAGGATTAAAGCTTTTGGCAGCAAATTTTCCATTGTCTATATCTATGTAGCCTGGGGCATTCATCAGGACACAGTGATATGGACGACCAACATTTTGAGTCATTTTCAGACCATTAATTTGATGGTTTATTTGTGAGTTGTGGGGAGCTAATGGATACTGAGCTAATGGGATGCCGAGCTTCTGAATTTATAGCAAGTTTGAGATGTGTTTCTAGAGTGTATGTATGTTGTCTTTAGCTTTTGGTAGCTTTAAAAAGCCAATAGAAGCAATGGTTATTGTTAAAGATTCCCAAATTTGCATGGCATGGTAAATCCTGTAGATATGAAGTATGCATGCTGGTGTTGTTGTCTTATTTTCTTGATCTTATTATTAGATGTGGATGCTGTTGTTGAAATTGTTTGATTAATGTTGCATTATATATAGTGCCGTTGTTATTCTGATTGTTATCTTTCTTTGTATTGTTATAGGTTTGGACTGTAATGTAATTACAGTAATTTAAAAAAAAAGTGTTAAACAATAACAACGATTATATTGACATTACCCGTTGTTATTACTTTCAACAACGGTTGTAGTACTTCTACCCGTTGTCATTGCTTTTTTTAGACATACATTTCATTTTGGCGCAAATTGAGTGAAAATATATTACAACGGGTATATTTTAACCGTTGTAATAAAGCTATGACAATGGTTGACCTTTATTGACCCGTTGTTATTAACATATCACAACGGTTTTGTTTTAAGGACCCGTTGTTAAAAGTTTGTCTTAATAAAAAACTAATTTATAAACACATACAGGTATACGGCATACCACACAAACACACACAACAGTTCAACCGTTGGTATCCTGAGTTTATTCTCTCTCCCCCGCTTTCTACATTCTCGTTGCCGACCGTCGCCCAGTTTCCGACGCCCAGATTTCGTCGCCTTCCCTTATCATCCTGCTCTTTCTCTTTATCATCATCATCAGGTATGTTCACTTTTGTGTTTCGTCATTAGGGTTTTAAGATCATCTTTTTTGTTTTTCACCTGTTTGTTTTTCGTCTTCTTTGTTATCTTTATCATCCCGCATCATCTGTGACACCCCCATATACCAAGGAGCCTTACTAAGACCTTCCCTAGCATATAAGGACATCACCATCTCGGTTGCCCGAGGAAAGTAATCATCAAAGGTCAATAAAAGAACATTTATAAATTATTTTACAAGTGTTACAGCCAAACTACTAAATGAAAGATACAACTCATCAACTATATACTACTTCTGTCATTACTCGTGAGGACTCATCCCAGCTATGACTCCAGCAACCATCCAAGACAACACCTGCTAAGACTGACTGCTCACCATAAGGGATCACGGCAGACACAACAAAACAAACCACACAAGGTCAGTAACTGAGACAAGACTCAACAATCATTACCAACATATTACAAACAAAACCAAACGCACACACAAACACAACCACTCCAACCAATCTCCGTTACCGACTGTCCACTGGACCAGCCCTGCCAGTGGGGGACCGCAGCCATTCCTACCTAAGCCCCGCTCATCACACCGAGCGATAACCATGTCCCATTAATGTGCACATCCCCTCCCGTAGCGGGTTCTACGGAGGGCGAAACTAGGGCGTGAAGCCACTCCCGCAAGTGACTCCACTCAGCCGAGGACGCACCTCGAGAACCAAAGACAAACAATCACAGACAGCTGCAATACAACAACAACCAACAAAACAGCATACACCAACCGATTACCATGTATACTCCACCACACGGTCACAACCACAATATAACAACGACACAACAACCGACACACTAGACCATCAACAGAAACTGAGTAGGCGAACCTACCTTTAGCCAAATGTAGAGATTCCTCGATCAACCATACGATATCAACCAAGCAAGCAATCCCTAAACAAACAGTACACAAGCCTATTACTACCACTACAACCATACAAAGAATCACAAAGATAAAGATGACGATGATGACATACCTACGCATCTCACAACAGCGTTAAGACCGCTACCCGACCCAAGCAACCCATCCTCAAGGTACTAGAATCCTCAAAGGCTCCCATGGAAGGTATTTGGTGAAGGGAAAGGAGGGAGACGACATCTAGGTCTGAAGAAAGGAGGCGGAAATGATTTGTGGTTTTAACAAAACACGATTATAAACTCTCGCTGGAAAGACGCTACTCGATCGAGTAACTAACCTACTCGATCGAGTGGCCCCTACTCGATCGAGTACCCAAGCTATTCGATCGAGTAACCTCTACTCTATCGAGTACCATTCGCTTTTAAAGGCAAACATGGCACAAGGTAACTCTGACACGCATTACTAAGGGCTATTGCCTGCCCCCAAGGTCGGTCAACGGGTCCCTAAAAGGACGGGTATTACAGTATTCCCCCCTTAAAAAGAACTTTGTCCCCGAAGTTCAACTCAACTCATCCTCCCCCAACCACAAGACGGGAGACCAAGGTCAACATCACTGTTCTCCCGCCACAGGTTACTACCCGACACAGGTCACTACTCTCTAGAAGCATTAACCCACTATGTCATCATCATCACTGTCCGACACACCATATACACCAACTTCTACAAACCACAACTCGAATTACTAAATTCACAACATGTACCAACACGACCAACGACTATACTACTACTTTGAACTCTTTAGCCACGCAACTACGAGACTATACTTTCACTAGCACACAACTACGAACACCAAAACATGTCACACAACGATCCTATTACAACACATGATTCAAAGTTGTATCACACCGCTACTATTCTTGACATACTTATCTCTTTATGTCTATCTTTTCATTGTAAATTACCCAATTTTTACAACCAACTTAATTACTCAACTTTTACAACCAACTTACAAATTACTCATCAAAACGATTAAAACAATTATAACTTCATACTAAAAATATAACAAAGACAATAGCAAACATTACAAACAAACAACAAAATTATTATAATATCGACCCTTTTTATTTTGCGACATTACTCTTCCCCTCTAAAAGGAACTTCGTCCCCGAAGTTCACCACCGAATTATTTACATGACACGTACCAACACATATTGTATCTTGTCGACATTACTCGCCAATCACAACTAAGATCAATGCATAAATATATCAGCTACTTTACAAGAATAATTATCAATCAACCATAAGAGACATGCATACATCAATGTATATAATGGAAGTATGCGAATCTTGTGAAATAGGTAACGAGTCTTTTCGATAATAAATAAGTTAAGCTTGCTTATAGGCATGGAGAAAAATGAACGCAATAAGAACCAACTGATATACTCACTATTCGTCACAAACCGTCATTCATAAGCCAAGCACGGACCCCGGGCATAAAAATTAGTTGACCCAAACATGTTACTATCCGTCAAAAACCATGCTAAATGTCGAAACATGCAAAAATATAAACATTAAAACAATTTAATTCTCGAAGGGTCCCTGAAGCAGCGCTACTCGATCGAGTGTGCTGGGTACTCGATCGAGATGGTCCTACTCGATCGAGTGTCTTAGCTACTCGATCGAGTAGCCCGAGATCAGAATGCTCTTTAATTGTCACACCTGCAGCTACTCGATCGAGAGAGGGGCACTCGGTCGAGTGGCCACAGGTCAAATTACCCCAAAATTTCCCTAACACAACACAAAATGTATATATATATACGATCGCATAATCGCGAGTCGGATGATAATCCGACCACAAATCCTGCAAACAAGTCTAGGGAAGCAAATACGGCCTTATGGCCACCAACACAAACCGAATGGAATAAGTACGAAACGAAATAAACTAATGTCCAACACAACCAACAACCATAACCAAAAGAGAAAGAAAGGAGTATCACTCCTGCTGCTGCTGCTCATCCATGACCTCATCCTCAACTCCATCACTACCTGAGGTGCCTGCTCCTGAAGCCCCAAGACCCGCATCATCCCCTGCTCCAACCTCTCGACTCACGTACCATGGGGTCAAACCGCCGTAAGGATAAGACTGTGGTGCTCCCCACGTGGACATGTCCACTCCGTAAGAGTGGAAAACCCCGCTGTAGTCTCCAACTCCGCTCCACCACACTGGATGCGGTCCCTCGGTCCCAATACCCTGAGTATATGCCATCTCGTGCATGTTCTGGAGCATCAAGGTAGAGGACACTCTCTCTGCCAGGTAGCTCGTACGCGTCTCTGGGGTATCGAGGAAGGGATAACAAGGAAACGGGTGCTGTGGTGGTGCTGCTGGCTGTGGCTGGGTCTCGGCCATCCTCTCCCTCACACGGCGTGGTTCTCTCCCTAACCTGGGTCTATCCTCCATAGCTCTCACCCTCTCCCCCTTCTCCGGCTCGGGCATAACCTGAAGGATCCTCTGGTCGATGAAGTATGTCTGTCTCGCCGGAGGTGCATCCTCATCCTCCTCCTCATCAGAATCGGCAGCTACCACTGCCGCAGCTAATGGCTCAGTCGGTGGGAGATGCTCAGGAGCTGGTATCTTCATCCAGCTCTTGCCCCACACCCTCCAGGCCAGACTACCATCCTCCAACGTTCTCAACCATTTCAGGTCGAGGAAGTAATCTCTGTCCAGGGTAGGTACCGGGGTAGCTAAGGGAATGTACTCCGAAGAAGGCTCAAAAGAAGCTAGCTTTTCAGCTAAACGGGTGGCGATAGCACCGCAACTCAGGATCCTAGTGCTAGACGAGGCCATCAGATAAAGACTAGCACACACTATAGCGGGAGCATTAAAGATCACTCTCTCGGTCCGCTCGGGGTTGAGGTAAGCCATCAAAAGCAATAACTCGTGGGAGTTCAAATTGCTCATATCAGACATTTCGTATAGAAGACACGACACGGCACGTAGAAAGATCCTCAAGATAACATGTTGCACATCATTAATCAACATGTTGCTGGCGGTGGGAGCTGATTTCCCGGTAATACAGGGCATAAGGCGGCAAACCCCGCACTCAGCTGGAATGTCACGGAGGGATCCCTTGGGAGGCTTAGTCAAACTAAGGTGGGAGGCAAACAGGTCCATGGTTAAAACAAATTAAAAACTGGTGTTCATAAGACGGAATTGCACAGTCTGCTCAGCCGGCTCGTATTTAAACGAGCTCATAAACTCCAAGGTCAGAAAAGCATAGGAATGCTTCCGTAAACGGTATAGCCCAGTGAACCCCAGAGTCTCAAAGATATGACGAACATCCGTCTTAATCCCCAGGTCCTCTAAAAGTGTGGTGTCCACACAGCGAGTCGGTCTCATCTTATGGGATTGTAAGGCTACAAACCTATCCCGTTGTGTGTAGTCTACAAAGACCACAGAAGGATACTCTGGTACAGCTGGTACCACCGGTCCACTTCCCTCCCCAACTTCAGGCTCAGAAGCCCTACCTCTCTTACTTTGTCTGGTCCCTAAATTTAGTCTCGGCATCTGTTTCAACATACCATTTAAGTACACCAACACACATGCACCAAAACTTGATGAAATACACATATTACATCATGAAAGAATATCTAAGTACACACTATCACCAACAATTTCCCAAATTACAAGTAAAATTTCAAATTCTTATAGCTCAGACGGTCTTTACAGCTGTGAAAATTTGACATAATTAACATGAATTAACTCAACTATTACAACTTTTAGGACTCAAATCTTCAAAATACATCCATGTACAACACAAATTTCCAATTATATGAGACGGATTTCAATTTGAGGCACTTTTAAGACGAATTTTGAGGTGAAAAATCATAAAAATCAACTTCCCATATGATATATACAACATACATTACTTAAATTTCATCCTTTTACATGTAAAAGACAACCAAAAATCAATTCAATTTACCAAACCCTAGAAATTTCGGTCACAATAATATGCAATTTCTATTCAATTTTTGTATGATAAACAACAATAATCATAAAAAGGAAACATCTAGATCATATTACAACAATTACAAGCAATTTTTCTTCCACCTAAATCGGATTTTCAGATTTTTCTATCATCCTAATTGTTTCTAATTGATGAAAAACATTAAAATAGGAAAGGAAATTCATACCTTAATCAAATAGGAAGTAAAAGAACAATTATAAGCAAGGGAAATCACCAAATAAATCACCACAACACAAGATTTGAGAGCAAGAGGAGAGATATGAAGGTATTAGGGTTTATGAATGAAGTAGAATAAAAGAAATAAAGATGGGAAGAGAGTATAAGAATCCCGCAAACACCCGGGTACTGTAGCTTACTCGATCGAGTATGTCGGGTACTCGATCGAGTGCCCTCTACTCGATCGAGTAGGCGCTATTCGGTCGAGTATCCATAGGAATTCCTACATCTCTGACGTCATAGCCTCCTAACTAGATCGAGTGAGGTCTACTCGGTCTAATAGGCACTCATACTCGGTCAAGTAAGGTTGGGTACATGGTCGGAATTTATGAGGTTAACTGAAGATTCCTGCAAAACAACATCACGTGTCGACTCCAACCCAAGTTCGGAAATCGTCACCGGTTATCATATTCATTCACATTATACTATTACTACTCAAATGCATCGCAACGGTTTCACCAACTAAGATACATACCATATTATTCTATAGCGAACTTCACACAACATAATTTACCACACTATTACATCATTCATGTATACACTTAACGCATTATTTCATATCTAAACCTTTGTCTACAACGTCGCTAACAAACTTATAATCACCTTACTCCAATCACTCATTTAACATTAAATTTCCAGGTATCATCCAAGTCTACTTAGCAATGTAACTATGCTTCAACATAAACAATTAGTACTCAAATTAATCACGTCACATGCGAAAGCTTTTAACCATTCATATATTACATTCACCCATTACTACTTTGATAATTCTCATCACAATTCTACAACTCTTTAACTATCATTATTAGCACTATTATAAGACTTATAAATCCGTATAGAAACTACCATTATTAACAACCTGAAACAAACACAGCCATCACCATATTCCATATCGCATCACACGTTTCGACTCTTTTCATGAACACACTTCTATCACGCAAAATCTTTCACGTTTCTTATTAGCATCACACACACCTATTAGTTCCATTAGGAACCTAATCACATATGACTCTAACATGACCATGACACACATGATAACTTCCACAAAGACTCAACCACAATCAATTCTAACATAATCACCATACACATTAAGCGCCTAATTGCTGACTCAACTTTCCCATACCCAGTGACTGGCTTAAGCACATTGGGGCCAAGATTTTGAAATGAGGGCGCCTTCTCACCCAAAATCTAGCATCGGTTGGGGCTCTCAATTTACATACACCAGGTTCATTTTATTAGACTCACTACGTTCATTAGGTTCATTTGTTACAGGTTCCAAAATCGTCGCTCTGATACCACTTTGTGACACCCCCATATACCAAGGAGCCTTACTAAGACCTTACCTAGCATATAAGGACATAACCATCTCGGTTGCCCGAGGAAAGTAATCATCAAAGGTCAATAAAAGAACATTTATAAATTATTTTACAAGTGTTACAGCCAAACTACTAAATGAAAGATACAACTCATCAACTATATACTACTTCTGTCATTACTCGTGAGGACTCATCCCAGCCATGACTCCTGCAACCATCCAAGACAACACCTGCTAAGACTGACTGCTCACCATAAGGGATCACGGCAGACACAACAAAACAAACAAGACAAACCACACAAGGTCAGTAACTGAGAAAAGACTCAACAATCATTACCAACATATTACAAACAAAACCAAACGCACACACAAACACAACCACTCCGACCAATCTCCGTCACCGACTGTCCACTGGACTAGCCCTGCCAGTGGGGGACCGCAGCCGTTCCTACCTAAGCCCCGCTCATCACACCGAGCGATAACCATGTCCCATTAATGTGCACATCCCCTCCCGTGGCGGGTTCTACGGAGGGCGAAACTAGGGCGTGAAGCCACTCCCGCAAGTGACTCCACTCAGCCGAGGACGCACCTCGAGAACCAGAGACAAACAATCACAGACAGCTACAATACAACAATAACCAACAAAACAGCATACACCAACCAATTACCATGTATACTCCACCACACGGTCACAACCACAATATAACAACAACACAACAACCGACACACTAGACCATCAATAGAAACTGAGTAGGCGAACCTACCTTTAGCCAAATGCAGAGATTCCTCGATCAACCGTACGATATCAACCAAGCAAGCAATCGCTAAACAAACAGTACACAAGCCTATTACTACCACTACAACCATACAAAGAATCACAAAGACAAAGATGATGATGATGACATACCTACGCATCTCACAACGGCGTTAAGACCGCTACCCGACCCAAACAACCCATCCTCAAGGTACTAGCATCCTCAAAGGCTCCCTTGGAAGGTATTTGGTGAAGGGAAAGTAGGGAGACGACATCTAGGTCTGAAGAAAGGAGGCGGAAATGATTTGTGGTTTTAACAAAACACGATTATAAACCCTCGCTGGAAAGACGTTACTCGATCGAGTAACTAACCTACTCGATGGAGTGGCCCCTATTCGATCGAGTACCACTCGCTTCTAAAGGCAAACATGGCACAAGGTAACTCTGGCACGCATTACTAAGGGCTATTGCCTGCCCCCGAGGTCGGTCAACGTTGGTCAACGGGTCCCTAAAAGGACGGGTATTACATCATCTACATCATTACACTTATTAGGGTTTTAGGATTTTAGAAGCTCAAACTGTTGTTTTAAATTTTCATTCCTCTTTAGGGTTTTAGATACTCTGCATGTCGTTGTTCATTTCTGATTTCATTCATATTTAGGGTTTTAAGATTATCATGGGTGAAAAACGGAAAAGAAGTCAAAAGGATAATAAGCCTGGGGATAATAAGCCTGGTGAGAGGGGTGCTACGAAGTGCCCTGCAGCCCTTGCAGCTATAGCGGCTAAACAGCCGCTTAGTATAACATGGAACGCGAAGGGTTTGCCTACTGGTCCAAATGCAAAGGATTTATCCACTTGGATTGGATGTTGCACAAGACAGTTTGTGCCTATCCATTTAGATGAAATTAGGAATTTGAATCCAAAATTGGCGTAGTTATTCTTAGATCGTATAAAGGTATGATAACGTATGTAGTGAAACAACATTTTATTTTGGAGGTAAATTGAATGCTATGTAAATTGAATGATGATATGATGATGCAGGAAGCCTTTGATATTGCCGAATGTTATGATAAGTATTTAATACAGAAGGCAGGGAGTGTCTTAAAGCAGTGGAAGTGTGACGTTGGTAAGTATTGATTGTATGTGGACAACGAGACGGGGGAGATGCGTAAGAGCCCACCGTCAAACAACAAGTGTCCCACCATCACTCAGGAACAATGGGATCTTTTCAAAGCGATTCGAGCTAGTGAGAAGTTTGAGGTTAAGTATCCTCGCCTTTTAATGATTTACCTATCATTTTTTTAATTAATGAGTTCTCTATAATTTTTTTATTATCTCATCTACTTGCGCTTTTATATAATTTAAAGGATGTTAGCAAAAGAAATTGTGCTAACATTTCATGCAAGAAGGGGAAATGGTATGGTTCTCGAGGCGGTTACAGATTGATAGAAGACCAACTCGTAAGTAGCATGCATCCCCCTGTTTATTTGATTTTTTTAATCACACTTGGACTTGATACACATTTATATATATAACTGTTACCATGTTAATGTGTAGGCGGCAAAGGGAGTGACCGACTTGAATCGGCACGTAACTTATAAAGAAGGGCACACGCCTAAAGGATCTCGGCCGTGTGACAAATATGATCAGGAAGTGTTGGCCAACATAGTAAGCATTATTTTATTAAGACGAGTTCATTACTAAATTTATTATTTTAATCACAAATATAATTTGAAGTTTATTTAATATATTATAGGAGAAGGTAGAAGAAGGAAAATTCACTCCCAATGGTCGTGATGACGTTCTTGCTAGAGCGATCGGCCGACCCGAACATCCAGGCGATTGAGGGGTGTCCCGTTACATGTTGGAGTCATGAAATATTATGGGACAACTGCCCCGAAAAAGAAGAAAAGGAAGGCTAAGGCAGAGAAGGCTGACATGGTACCATTTATTCTATTATTTTCATTTAAGTTCACATGTTATTGTTTTAAACAAATTGCTTAAACATTACATTTTTGGCACGCAGGTTCAGTTATTGGCATCCGTGATACTAAAGAGAAATTCTGGAGGCAAGCCTTCCGAAGAAGAATCGAAGATGATGGAGGATGTCATTAAAGAGGGTAAGGTACAACAGATTGGTCAAGAGGTCGAGAACACTACTACCTTGGCAATACATGAGGAGGAAGTATCGGTCAACGAAATTCAGAAAGATCAGGTACCTACTGCTTCTGAAGTTTTAACAACTAAAGCCGATAAGGTAAGTATATGACTTCCTTATTTTTCTTTTCTTTTTTTTGGGTAAGATTAGGAGGTGTGTTTCCTGCCAGCTCTAATGCTATAACTTCTGACATCGTGACATTGGTTAATTTTATTAGGTAAATGAGTCTGAAAAGGGGATGCAACTTGAGTTATCCACCACAGCTGACAATAATCAGGGGATGCAACTTGAGAAGACGGCTGATGGAAATCAGCAGCATATAGCCCCTTCAAACCAGTTCACAGTTTTTGGCGAGATATGCATGAAGTCTTTAGTGAAATTTATATAAATTCTATTAAATTTTGGGATATAATATATAATGTATGTGCATTCTTCAGGCCATAAACAGAAAGGTAGTTATTCTTGCTGACCCTAAATCCGCGAAACTTATGCGTGTTGGTCGGGGTCTGGTAGACTTGCCCACCAAATCAACGTGAACTTTATTGGTTCATGGCGAACAACTTTTGCCGAATCATAGAAAAGTGGAGATAACTCAAGTCTTTGAAGGCCATGAAAAATTTCAACTGCCCGTCCCAGTTTGTGACGACATTACCATTCTGGCAGATGCGGTTGGAAGTTTCATCCAATGGCCTAATTCTCACATCTTCATGGCTCGTTTGCCTCCGCCTCAACCGAAAGCAGTTGGGGTTAGAAAAAATACCTTTATATGTTAAATTTATATGTTATTTTTTTTTTGTAGGGAACAAAAAACACGGATAAGCCGGATAAGCCTAAGTCCCCAGACATGCCAACTACCTCGTCGAAACAACAACTTTATGAGGTATTTAATTAACTTCTCCATTTTTTTAAAAACCTCCCTTTATTTATATTTTTTCTGTATTTCTAAAAAGCATGGAAATTTTGTGTAGAGGACAAAAAAGACGGATAAGCCTAAGTCCCCAGACATACCTACTACTGCCTCATCATTGAAAGAGCAGGTTGATGAGGTATTTAGTTAAGTACTCTTTTATTTTTATTACTCCAAGTAAGATATGTTACCTTTGGATTTTTTCTTATTTTATTTATCTATATGTATAGGCTGGTAGTAGCACAAAAAGAGAAAAGCATTATTTCCCCGCACTGAAAGATGTTAGGAGTATAGCCTCCACTAATTTTTCTGGGAGCGAATTCATGCTAAAACTAAGAACGCTGACGATGAGGAATTGTATTTGGAGGCTATCCGTCGCATAGCAACCGAGAAATTGATAATAATTTCGCTCGATGAGGATATTTTAGGGATTGAGCGCGAAGTAATTCTGTCATGGGAGCTGCTAGCCATTTGGGCTGGCCTTCTCGAGATTGATGTCCAACGCCTATTTTTTGGATGAAGTAAGTTTCTTAATAAATCATTTCATATTCTAATATTCTGACTAGATAGTGTTTTAAATACCGGAATTAATACCGTATTAATGTAGGTTATTGAAATCGAGAGTGATCCCCGAGAACAAGATTCCATGTGATCAATACGGATTCCTGTGCCCCTATATTTTATCTATGCATACTACGTTGATTTCGTACGAAGATCCGGTAGATTATATTGCTCGGGAATTGGCGACAAACAAAAAGCTCATTTTTGCCCCTTATAATGAAATCGGGTAATAAACAAATTAATATTACGATTCCACCTACAATTGCATTTTCATAACTAATATATGTACTTGTTAATAATGATGATGTCTCTTGATGTCGGAGTCATTGGGTGCTAGCAGCCATCATGCCGACCAAGAAGAAAGTTTTTTGGTTTGACTCTTTGCATAGAGAACCAAACGAGACCTTTAAGGGCTTGATTATTAAGTAAGTTTATAATACTGATTTATTTATAATAACATTAACTTTCAATTTTTATTTATAGCAAAAAGCTCATTTTTGCCCCAAAAATATGAGTTTCTGCCTCCTTTTTTATAAAAAAAAATGGCCTTTGAGAAGAAAAGAGCTAACGAGGATCAATCCACGAAAGATTCTGATGATGGCCCTAATTTTATTACGATAACAGGGTGTGGACGCGGGCCCACGGGGGCGAAAAGCGAAGCAAGCTTTTCTTTATGTTTGCATTTGTGGAGTCGCCACCAATTTATTGTGGAAAATCGGAGACCGTTCGAATACTTCATGCCATGTCAAGACACAAAGTAATGACGTGAACACCAAGAACTCGTTACCCTTAGCATTCTATGTCTAGAATGACTTTCGTGGATGCCAATGAACACGGATGTTCTCAGAGATCTGGGGCAAGGGGTGAGGGTACGTATTAGGAAGCTCTTTTGATCGATCACCTAATTCCGTCCGCCTCGATAGCAGCCTCTACTAATGATTAGGGAAATTGTCTATACTCGATATATTGTCGATTTATATGGATGCAATGCAACATCCAACGTTTTAATCCTAACATATGAATTAATACTAAGTCGGTTATCACATAATTTAACATACAATTGAGTCGATGTAGGAATTAAGATTGATTACATGTGAAGGCATACAAATCATACAAATCATACAATAACAATACAATAAAGAAAATTACAATAATTACATCGGATTTATTGATTGATGTCGAAAATAGATTTAAAACGGATGGTTTTAGAAAAGAAAGAATAAACAAATAAACGAACAGATAATTAGGTGATAATACGAATAATAGTAAATTAAATTAAAACGAGAGTCCAGAGACAGAACTCAACCAGGAACAGGCGCAGCAGAGCTGCGTCCTTTGGAAGAGGCGCAGCAGTCGCTGCGTCTGTTCCTTGGCTCAGTTCTGACTGTGAAGCCGGAATTGCAAATTGTTAATATTGATTGGTGATTTAATGCTCGATTATGTTATTTGACTCGGATAGAAGTGATTAACAGATTATTTACATGTGATTGAGTCATAAAAACAATAAAACATGGACAAAATGACTAGAACAGATTAATTACAAGATTAAAAGGTGAAGAGTCTATTGATCCAAAATACTCAAGAGGGCGGGGGGGAGGGGTGTTGAATTGAGGATTTAAAACTTTTGAAAGCTTTTTCGATTATGTGTATGTAATTGATTATTTAAAGTTTATTGATTAAACTTTAACTAATCAACTAGTGAATGTAAAACGAAATAAGCAAACGAACGAAAGAACGAGGAGACACACGGTTTTTTAAGTGGTTCAGTTTCACAAGTCGAAACCTACGTCCACTATTCTCGATTAATAAATTTAGTACCTTTCTACGGATTACAAATTTACTAACCCAACTCGTACAACTAACTATAGCTGTAACTCAATGAGTACCGTTAAATACTCGATTGACTAACTTACGCTAATAAGAAAGCACTAATGATTCTTGCAAAGGTTCACGTTAATGAACAAGTAAGAAATCAACTAAGCACTATTATCTTATAACGATAAAAATAAGAACGAGTATACGAGTTTAAAACACACGACCTTTCAAAATAACAAATCGGTTTTTCTGCTTGAAAACACACGGTTTGCTTTGTAAAATTAAAATCAATTTTTATGCTTAAGATCTCTACTTTAAATGTTGTAAATAGCAAAGTATTTATAGGAAAAAAAAAGCAAGACAATTCGGTTTATAGAAACCCTAATTGGCCGAATAAAAGGGATATGTTAACAAATCATATCTTCTATTATTTCTTTCCTAAAAAGCCTTACAAGATAATAAAGAATATTCCAAAAGATAGAATATAATCTATTCAATTATTATCTTTACTATAAATTCTAAGATATGATAAGATTTTATAAAACAAGAATATCTTTTATCATAAACAAATATATTAAGTAAGATATATAAGATATGTAAAGATATTATTATAGAATAAAATCTTTATCAAATATACCCTAGGTAACACGAGATGTCACGGCTCATAAGCCTCGTGACTCGTGCAAACCCTAGCTCAATATATGGGTTAGAATCTAGGTTTTAGGAGAGGCTTTTGTTAAAACCCTAATCAGTAGCATAGTCCAACTCATAAGTTGACCCATCAAGACTACTGATCAACGTTCAACATAAAGCCAAACTCCGCACTAAACCGGGCTTAATTAAATAAATACTTTTATCAAAACATTTAAAATAAATGTTAAACAATTTTCAAAACAATTTTTGAAACATTATAAGTCGTGTATAATAAACTCAGCATCTCAATGTTATAGTAGGAGAGCTATAACATTGAGCTCTTTTACTAGTAATGTTATAGCTGCAAAGCTATAACTTTACCAATTCAAGAAACTCATTCTTGATTATCATTACGAGACAATCACCTATACTATTCTAATCTTCACGAAGATCTTCGAGTATAGGCTACGTCATCATCCAAGCTTGATTAATCTTTAGACGGACTTCGTCTTCATATAAATCTTGAATGAATCTTTATACCGTTTGAATAGAGGCTTGAGCACTTCATAATATCATCACAATCTTCTTTGTTACTTGCTTGTAATAAGTTGATTCTAAAAACACTTAGACAAACGATTACACGCAACAAGTATATACAATATAAAACACCTTGACATCATCAAAACATAAACATATAAGCTATATGGTTTAACAAATTCCCCCTTTTTTGATGATGGCAAGTCTCCTAAAATTGTGACTAAGAATGTAAGTTCCCCCTCAATGTAATACCGTCATCTTAATAATAAAGATCAATGCAAGATCAAAACGATTTATCAAAAACCGAAACTTTAAGGACTTTAAGAGACAATCGGTCTTGACAAGGACTTTAAGGACTTTAAGAGACAATCGGTCTTGACAAGGAGCAAGCTTAGGTAGATGCTTACTATAGACGTTCTTTCCCCCTCTTGACATCATCGAAAAGCTAAGAACAAAACAAAAATGACTAGAATAATATAAGACGAGACAAGAGATAAAACGTCATAGAAATTAATATTATCATACATAACTAAAAGCATCGAGAAGATTAATTATTTAAACAAACTTAAGAAAACATGTTTAAAGCCGATGGGCCGAATGGAACACATGTTTAAAGAAACACTTGGGCCATAATCCACAAGTGCATGCCAAAATTGGGCCGAATGATAAGTTTGTGAAACACACCATAAGAAAAAGAAAAAGAAAGCTAAAAATAGACAGGGCTAAATATGGTAAGGCAGGGGTAGATCAAATGTTGCGGGTTCGGTAAGGGTTCACGTAGTCGGGCCGAGTACGATGCTCTAAAGCATCGAGACGATCGAAAGAACTCCGCACAAGCTGAGAAAGAGTCTGAATACTCCTTTCAAAGTTGAGCACCTTCAAGGACAAGGCTTTCGTGGCCTCCAATGTAAGCGATTGATCACTTGCCATAGCCTTTCCGTGCATGACCAACGCTCCACCTTGACTCGTGAGGAAAGTAAGACGGTCACCATATGGGAACACTTCCCCACGGATTACCTTCAATTCCCGTTCAAAACCCTCTAACCTCTTATCCACTGTATCCATCCAAGAATAAACCCGAGAAGCATCCAAACCCGACTCTAAAGACCAGGATGGTCCAACCCGTGACAATACCGTAGCCAAGTTTGTTGAATGCTCCTCAAACTTCTCCATTAAACCACTCATAAACCCTTCCAATTTTGCCTCCATAGTCCCCAGACCCGAATCACCCGGGGTTTTCTCAACATCCTTAACAAGAAGTAACTCGGGTCCATCCACAACAAGACCCATAAGCTTGATCAACCGATCACATATGCAATCCCGTGCACTTACACCGTAACTATCCCGTCCCACCACTTGTTTTATCTCCAACAACCGAGACACCCACATCCCATATGGTAAGTCGATTGTTGTACTTAATTTTTCCTTGGTAACCGTGAGACTCGTTTGAATGATACGATGCAACACAAGACTTGCCAAATTCACTTATTGTCTCTCCAACCACGAATAGATTACAATAGCCTCATAACTCGAAACTTTATCACGACCTCCTCTCCTCGGCACAACCGTGTTCCAAAGAAAGTTCAAGAGGAACTTGATTTTTGCCGAGAGAGGACGAACCACAATATTACCTCCGTCCGTCCCAACCTCCTCAAAATACCTTTTAACTAACATCTCCTTTTCACTCACCACATTAGACTATTCAAGACTCAGATTAACTTCAATTCCGTCATTGGGAACCGAAAAAGCAGAGCAAAAATCCGAAACAGAGACCGTCACATCAACCCCATTAACCACCGCATGCAAGACTCCCTTCTTAACTGACACACTAGCAAAGAATTGAACCACTTCAACCGGATAAATAGGACTCGAAAACTGACTAATGTGACTCCACCCTTGATAATCAAGAAAATCAGCAAATAACTTAAGAGCGGGAACATTAATCAACCAAGATTTCGGATAGTACATTCCTCCATGAATAGAATACCTCAAAACGCGATTTACAAGGATGCTTTCGTCATGAGTCAGCCGAACACGATTTAACCCTTCCTTTGTTGCGGCTTTCGAAACATCCCGAAGCAAGGTACGAGCAACACCGTTCCGAACAATAACCTCGGGTTCCTCAACATCTTCACCTTCATCAACAACTACCTTATTTTTCCCTTTAAAAAGACGGCGTCTTTTACCCTCGGACATCGACTCGTCCCGACCACGAAACAGGGGCGTAGTTGGGTTTGGTTGAGGGGAAGGAAAATTAGTGGAATTATGATCATTAGATGGTAGTGGTGATGATGGTTTGTGAAAGTGGCGGCTTTGTTGATAGCAGGTTGATGATCGGGTTTTTGCATGGTTAAGATTCATTATGATGGTGATAGTTGAGTAAAGGAAGTGATGGTGATGGTTGTGTAAAGGAGATGATGGTGATGATGGTAAATATTTTGAGAAGAGAAAAAGTAAGGCAAGTGGGTTGTGGGTATGGTTTACACGGTAAAGGGAGGGATAATTATAAGACTAGGGTTAGATGAAATATGGCAAGTGGCATCCTAGTCTATGATAATAAGGGAGTGATTAATTTTGGTAAGTGGCAAATAATGATAGGAGTTATGGTAGGTATAGGAGATTTAGGTGATAGAATTTATATAGTAAAGGATAAAATTTAGGAAGTAGAATTGTATATGGAAAGCTAGCCGTGTAACATGGAAGGTGATTTTAAGAAAATTTGTATGTGACTCGGAAAGATAAAAGATATGGTGTGTCTTATTTATTTGATAAGGAATTAAGTTTGTATAGATAATAAAATTCTAAATAACAAATAGAAATTTATAACAAATATATATTCCTATAAACGAAATTATTCATGCAACGCAATATACGGACACAGTTATACAATCTTAACTTAACTAGTCAGTCATAAGAAAATTGAATGTGTATAGAAAGTTAGGTACCACTGATTAAACCAATTTCCAACCGTAAAGTTTCAAATCGTTCTCTAGCTAGTGATTTTGTCAAAATGTCTGCCCATTGTTTTTCAGTACTACAAAATTCAAGTTTTATATTCCCCTTCTCAACATGGTCTCGAATAAAATGATGTCTTATTTCAATGTGTTTGGTACGTGAACGTTGTGCGGGATTTTTAGAAATAATAATTGCACTAGTATTATCACATAAAATAGAAATACATCCTACATCAATACCATAATCATGTAATTGTTGCTTAAGCCATAATAGTTGAGTACATACCAGTCCTGCAGCAATATATTCGGCTTCAGCATTTGAGAGAGCAACTGAATTTTGCTTCTTCCAACCCCACGTAATGATACACGGTCCGACAAAAGTGGCGACACCCGACGTACTTTTTCCGTCTAGAGAACATCCTGCGTAGTCAGCATCAGAATAACCGACTAGATCAAAATTACACTCCATCGGATACCACAAATATAGATTGGCCGTTCCAATTAAATATCGTAAAATTCGTTTTACGGCCGTCATATGCGATTCTTTGGGAGATGATTGATATCTCGCACAAACGCAGACGCTAAACATAATATCGGGTCTACTTACGGTCAAATATAACAGTGACCCAATCATCCCACGGTAAGTAGTTTCATCAACTGATTTACCGTCTTCATCCAATGTCAATTTCTTGTTATCGACCATTGGAGTAGGCATAGCATGAGAATTTTCCATTCCGAATTTCCGAATTAATTCCTTAATATATTTCTGTTGATGGATTTTAATGCCTTCTTCAGTTTGTTGAATTTGCAGACCTAAGAAGAATTTTAATTCTCCCATCATACTCATCTCGAACTCGGAGGTCATTAACTCAGAAAAGTATTTGCACAAGCTTCGGTTGGTAGATCCAAAGATAATGTCATCGACGTATATTTGAACAACTAAAAGGTCAGATCCCTCGGACTTTAAAAATAGGATTTTATCAACAGATCCTCTACTAAATCCACTGTCAAGTAGAAATTTGGATAATCTGTCGTACCAAGCCCTAGATGCTTGTTTTAATCCATATAGGGCCTTATCCAACTTGAAGACGTGATCTTAAAATTTGCTATTTTTAAATCCGGGGGGTTGTTCAACGAAAACTTCTTCTTGTAAATACCCATTTAGAAATGCTGTCTTGACGTCCATCTGAAAGAGCTTCATTCCTTTATGTGCAGCGAAGGCTATTAGAAGTCTAATAGCTTCAAGACGAGCGACAGGTGCGAAGGTCTCGTCATAATCTATTCCTTCTTGTTGATTATAACCTTGGACCACCAATCTTGCTTTGTTCCTGACAATGACTACGGTATCATCTAGTTTGTTCCTATAGACCCATCTTGTTCCAATGACTGAATGATCTTTTGGTCTAGGAACTAAATGCCAAACCTTGTTTCTTTCGAACTGTTGTAGCTCTTCTTGCATAGCTATAATCTAATCAGATTCAGCAAGAACTTCATTGATATTTCTTGGTTCGATCATGGATAGAAAAGAGTAGAAGGAGCAGAAGTTATTCAAGGATCGTCTTGTTTGAACACCCTTCTTAATATTCCCTAGAATATTGTCCATAGGGTGTGAGCTCTTGTATTTCCACTTTGTTGAAGTACTTGGTTCAACATCGTTATTTGAGCTTGTCCCAACTTCATTTGGATCGGAATTGGAGGAAGTTCCCCCTGAATCCAATCCAGGTGTTGTATTAGAGCCGATTATAACCTCGGACTCTACACCTTGATTTGGATTCAATGTTATAGTAACATCATCTATAACATTGGTTTGGGAGTCCTTATTTTGAGTCAATGTTATAGTATCATTAACTATAACTTTGGTTTTCTCCTTTTTATCTTTTGAGGAACGATCAAGTTCATCATTCGTTCCCTCAATCTCATTATCCTCCAATTCTAGTTCCGGGGGATCGTCTCTTGAGAGACGGAAGTCGGGTTCATCCAAGTCTTCTTCCTCCTGTACAGGCTTATCAAACACATTATCCTCATCAAAGATGACATGGACACTTTCTTCAATGCAAAGAGTTCTTTTATTGAAGACTTTGTAAGCCTTGCTATGATCTGAATATCCTATGAAAATCGCCTCATCACTCCTAGGGTCGAACTTACTTAACCGGTTTTTACCGTTATTATGAACAAAACATTTACTCCCAAAGCAACGGAGATGGGAGATATTAGGTTTTCAACCTCTAAGGAGTTAGTAGGGGTTTTCTTAAGAATAGGTCGAATCATAGCACGATTATGGATGTAATAAGAAGTACTAATGGCTTCAGTCCAAAATTTACGAGGTAAACCACTACACAAAAGCATTGTACGTGCCATATCTTCTAAAGTTCTATTCATACGTTCAACGACACCGTTTTGTTGAGGAGTTCTTGGTGCGGAAAAATTATGCCCTACACCATTAACTCTACAATATTCTATGAAAGCTTGATTGTCAAACTCGGTGCCATGATCCGTACGAATAGATACAAGATTAGTCTTATATTTGTTTTAAACACGTTTTATAAGACAATCAAATTCATCAAACGTTTCGTCTTTTGAATGAAGGAAGATAGGTCAAACATACCTTGAGTAATCGTCTACAAGAACAAAGACATACCTGGAACCTCCTCTACTCCTTACCTTCATTGGTCCACATAAATCCATGTGTACTAATTCCAAGGCTTGATTTGTGCTTACTACTGTTTTCGGTTTGAACGATGATCTTACTTGTTTGCACCTAGCACACGTGTCACACATCCTTTCTTGGTCGAACTTGATCTTAGGTAACCCTTCAACCAAGTCCCACTTCTTGAGTTTGTTCAAGGTTAGTGAGCTAATGTGACCAAATCGTTTATGCCATAGACAAGGATCATCAAGAGTAACTTTCATGCATGAAAAAAGAGTTAGTAGGCACAGCATTTAAATCTACCATATAAACATTTCTTTTCCTGTGGCCTTCAAGAATAACATTGCTAGTTCCTTCAATAATAATGCGACAACTATCAGTATGAAAAACTACTTTGTTACCTTTGTCGCATAGTTGAGATATGCTTAGCAAGTTATGTTTTAGACCATCCACGAGATAAACGTCACTGATCGCGTGAGACTTAGAAATTCCGATTTTGCCAACGCCAATTACTTTTCCCTTTTTGTTGTCCCCGAACGTCACTTTTCCTCCGTTGAAGGGCTTGAGTGAAAGAAACAGATTCTTATCTCCGGTCATGTGTCTTGAACATCCACTATCAAGATACCATTGATTGTTTTCTTTCACTACTTCCTGCAGAAGGGATTAGATACAGTTTTTAGGTACCCAACCTAAGTTGGGTCCCTTATGATTAGTTACTCTATATACTAAATCTTTTCGAATCCAAACTTATCTAATAACCGTTTTTTTAACCCTTGGTTTATTTGTCTTGGGAAAAGTTCTTGGGTTAGGGTTTTCTCTTGGTCTAGGAATTTCTCTAGGTCTTTCATGACTATTTCCCTTGTGAATAGGTTTACTAGGTTGAGATTGACAAGGGTTTTGTGAGGTGCTAGGTTTCTTGCTGTAGTCGAAGGCCATGTCATAGAACCAACAAAATTTATTGCTCCTTTCTTCGTTAGGTTCCTTAATGGGGGTTTCATCATTCTCGTCAACTGTGTCAACAGTTTTAGCATGGTCGGCATTTTTTCGTATATCATGAGCCTTTTTGACACAATTGATTTGGATGTGACCCGTATGACCACAGTAATTGCAAATCAGGTATTCAGGAAGATCAGCATACTTCCTTTTTCTGAAATCAAAATCCGAAGGTGTTGATTTGCATTTAGAGTGATCTCTACGGCTGTAGCACTCATGTCCTAAACCCATCTTCATATTATTGTCAGATTGTTCGGTTAGGAAGTTTAGGACTTTTGTGCTACCTTCCCACTTATCATGAACCTTTCTAGCATGAAGAAGTAGGTCTTTTAGGGTTTTAATTTCCTCTTGACATTTCGTGTGATCTACATCATTATCTTTTTTAAAGTTATCACGAAAGTCTTGGAATCTTTTGTTAAGAAGGAACACAACATCGGAGTGTTGTTTCTTAACATTGATCATATCGGAATTAGATTCCTTTAATTGCTTTGAAAGAAAATCTATCTCTTTCTTTTGGTCTAAGATCACTGCTTCATCAGATGTGACCATAGTTTCCAAAAGCTCTTTGGCTTTTCTAAGTTCTAAAGTTATAGCTTCATTAGCTATAACTTTGGCTTGAAGATGCTTGATGTTAAGCTTTAGATCGAAAATTATAGCTTCATTAGCTATAACTTTGGACTCTAATTCCTTCTTTTCAGCTATAGTAGAATCTAACGTTGTTGCTTTCTCAGCTATAACCTTAGATTTCAACTTCTTAGCTTTGGCCTTTAGAGTATGATTCTCTTCCGCGATTTCCAGAATCTGTTCCTTTAGATCTTTCAATTCCAAGTCCTATTCGTGACACTTATCAAGAGATTGTTCAAATAATTCAATTAGACAATTTCTTAACGCGTTTTTTAAGCTCAAGATAACTTGCCTCTTCATCGTCATCTTCGTCTGATTCTCCGAGAAAACAATAGTTTGAGTGAGAGTTTGTGCTTTCATCGTCGCTGTCGGAGATTAGGTCAAGACTAATGCTGCTGAGACAAAGGTTAGCAACTTCGTCATCTTCAGATTCCTCGTCATCTTCTGAGTCAAGGTCTCCCCCCAACACGAAGCCATCATAACTTGTTTGAATTCTCTCTTTGTCTTCTTACGTTTTGTCTTGTCCTTAATCTTCTCCCATGTTGGACAATCCTTGATCATATGACCAGATTCTCCACACTTGAAGCAACCTCTATTTGCGAAAGATGACTTTGATTCTGTGACCTTTTTATTGGATGACTTATTGTTGTTGTTGTTGTAGGATGATTTTGTTTGTTTGTTTCGAAATATCTTATTTTTGAAACGGCGTGCAAAAATAACAGTTTCATCCTCTAGTTCAGAGTCAACTTCTTCGCTCTTTAAGGCCATGCTCTTATTTCGGCTTGGTTCAGCGTCATCTTTTTTAAGAGTAATTTTATGGGCCATGAGAGCACCGATGAGTTCTTGATAGGATAGGTTTTCAAGATCTCGTGATTCCTCCATTGCAGTGACTTTAGCACGCCACTTCTTAGTCAGGCTCCTTAGAACCTTTCTAGCAATGTCCTCAGTACTGAATTTCCTACCTAGGTTTTTCAATTCGTTTATGATGCTTGAAAACCGTGCGGACATACTATCTAAGGACTCATTAGGCTCCATAATGAATAGCTCATATTTTTGCATAAGCAAGTCTATTCGGTGCTTCCTAACAATGGAAGTACCTTCATAAGCTAGTTCAAGCCCATCCCATATCTCCTTGGCCGTAGAGCATGAAGAAAACCGATCAAACTCTGTGGAAGTCATTCCGTTTTGCAGGAGACTTATTGCTTTGGAGTTTTTTTTTGGCCTTCTTGTAATCGGCCTCGATATAGTCCTCTTCTTTCTTTTTATATGTAGTGCCTTCCTCGGATGCCACAAGAATTTTGTGCGGTTCGTTTTGGATAATCCTCCAGCACTCCCAATCGTGACCTTTCACATAGTGAGTCATCATGTTTTTCCACAATCCATAATTTTCCCATCAAAGACAGGACACTTGAGGTATTTGGAATCCATTTATCACGTGATAGGCAGCGGAATATAAAACGATAAGATAAATGAAAAACAAGATAGATCAGCCTCTTTGCGGTTAGGCAATCAAGAGCACGAGGCTCTGATACCAATTGAAGAGTCTATTGATCCAAAATACTCAAGAGGGAGGGGGGGTGAATTGAGGATTTAAAACTTTTGAAAGCTTTTTCGATTATGTGTATGTAATTGATTATTTAAAGTTTATTGATTAAACTTTAACTAATCAACTAGTGAATGTAAAACGAAATAAACAAACGAACGAAAGAACGAGGAGAAACACGGTTTTTGAAGTGGTTCAGTTTCACAAGTCGAAACCTACGTCCACTATTTTCGATTAATAAATTTAGTACCTTTCTACGGATTACAAATTTACTAACCCAACTCGTACAACTAACTATAGCTGTAACTCAATGAGTACCGTTAAATACTCGAGTGACTAACTTACGCTAATAAGAAAGCACTAATGATTCTTGCAAAGGTTCACGTTAATGAACAAGTAAGAAATCAACTAAGCACTATTATCTTATAACGATAAAAATAAGAACGAGTATACGAGTTTAAAACACACGACCTTTCAAAATAACAAATCGGTTTTTCTGCTTGAAAACACACGGTTTGCTTTGTAAAATTAAAATCATTTTTTATGTTGAAGGTCTCTACTTTAAATGTTGTAAATAGCAAAGTATTTATAGGAAAGGAAGAGCAAGACAATTCGGTTTATAGAAACCCTAATTGGCCGAATAAAAGAGATATGTTAACAAATCATATCTTCTATTTTATTTTTCCTAAAAGCCTTAAAAGATAATAAAGAATATTCTAAAAGATAGAATATAATCTATTCAATTATTATCTTTACTATAAATTCTAAGATATGATAAGATTTTCTAAAACAAGAATATCTTTTATCATAAACAAATATATTAAGTAAGATATATAAGATATGTAAAGATATTATTATAGAATAAAATCTTTATCAAATATACCCTAGGTAACACGAGATGTCACGGCTCATAAGCCTCGTGACTCGTGCAAACCCTAGCTCAATATATGGGTTAGAATCTAGGTTTTTGTTAAAACCCTAATCAGTAGCATAGTCCAACTCATAAGTTGACCCATCAAGACTACTGATCAACGTTCAACATAAAGCCAAACTCCGCACTAAACCGGGCTTAATTAAATAAATACTTTTATCAAAATATTTAAAATAAATGTTAAACAATTTTCAAAACAATTTTTGAAACATTATAAGTCGTGTATAATAAACTCAGCATCTCAATGTTATAGTAGGAGAGCTATAACATTGAGCTCTTTTACTAGTAATGTTATAGCTGCAAAGCTATAACTTTACCAATTCAAGAAACTCATTCTTGATGATCATTACGAGACAATCACTTATACTATTCTAATCTTCACGGAGATCTTCGAGTATAGGCTACGTCATCATCCAAGCTTGATTAATCTTTAGACATACTTCGTCTTCATATAAATCTTGAATGAATCTTTATACCGTTTGAATAGGGGCTTGAGCACTTCATACTATCATCACAATCTTCTTTGTTACTTGCTTGTAATAAGTTGATTCTAAAAACACTTAGACAAACGATTACACGCAACAAGTATATAAAATATAAAACACCTTGACATCATCAAAACGTAAACATATAAGCTATATGGTTCACCAAAAGGTTAATTACAAATACAAAATTAATCAAATTAATTAGGTCAAATAGGTTGTTAATGACGAACTAATCATGGTGACGATAAATAAAAGATACAAATATGTCAATGATGAATTCCAGAGATTCTATATCGATGAATCGAACCTCTAAAATCCTAATTTGATTTCAATGACGAAAACCCGCAAATATGAATTACTTGGGATTTAAGTCGGGATTTAATGACGAATTAAATACTAATGGTGATGAATAATTACAGGCTAAATTATTGTGTTCAGATTGTTATATTAAAGAAACAAAGAACAAATGAAAACAAAAGAAAAACAAACGAATTAACAAAAGACGAAGGAAGAAGAGAGGAAGCAGGAAATGCGGCAGCCTCACGAAGAGGCGCAGCAGGTGCTGCGTCCCTTCGAAGAGGCGCAGTAATTGCTGCGTCCTTTCTCGACGTCTGTCTCCTGATAATTCGTAAAAAAGGGTTTAAAACGTGGTTTTACAAATCGGTTTTCAAAATACTTTCGACATAAATCTTACATTAATGATTACAATAATAAAGAACAATAATAAAAGAAGGATTTACACCCCAGACTTACATGTTTGACGAAACGAGATGAAATAATTTAACGTTTAGTGATGCTCGACTCGAATGTAGACGAAAGTGCCCTCTAGGAGGAAAGAAACAAAGTTGATTAATGTTAATTAATTGTGGAGTTGGTCAAATTGGTTGGTCAAAACGAGGCTGGTACTCAGAAAGATCCGAGCTTACGTGGTCGAAAGTTCAAGCACATAGACGCCAAAAAGTAAGAACGTGGTCTAGAATGCAATGGGAGAAGAGAAGGGCGGACACTCGCGTGAGAAATATGTGAGACCGAAGGTCTCTATTTATACTAATCACACGAAGGAACTAGGGTTTTCGGAGAAACTTTGGAAGTGAATCTCGAAAAGATATGAAAAATACACAGAAAAGGACTGAGGAAGAGGCGCAGTAGGCACTGCATCTCTTGGAACAGGCGCAGCACTTGCTGCGTCCTTTCCTCAGTGGTTTCCTCCTGCTGAAGAAAGATTTCCGTGTTTCTATTATGGAAAAGTGGATTCATCTCATTTCCTTAATATTTTGTGTGAATATTACGGGAGATACTTTACCAAAGACCAAAATATTGGAAAATATGGAATAGAAATATCCGGAACATTCCAGAATATTCTGACTCGACATTTTAGACGGTTATTAGAAAATGAAGACGGTTTTTGGCCCGGACTCCAAATGTACTCTAATTACTGCCAAAACTACCGTATCGGCGCATAGATGACAATTAAGAGGTACACACAAGTGTTTGAGCAATCACTTGACGATATACTTATGAACTGTCACAAATCGTTCCGTATACCAGACATGCGACCCAATCATCACCGGGTGGCTTACGGGAGGTGCAGAAATGAGGTATCTACAGAGCCTCCATTATGACTGAGGCTTGGACAAGGCAAAAGTCAAAGTATAGCCATCAGGTCAATCGAAGATTACAACCTGACGACTATGGCGACGCGAGGCGGCTCAAGAGGTCTGAGCCAAGGACCTATCGTCGGAAACATTTTAGAGTCTGTCGACTATCGAGGAGGGTCGTTTAAAGTTCTTTAGACTATGTAAGGAGGCTCGCCAGCCATAAGAAGAGACCATACCTGAAATTCCTTGAAACTCCAGGGGAAACAAAACGTGATATTGGGAGAAGGCAGCAAGACGTAGTCAGGAACTGCTGGGAGAAATCTGCTTGGGTCGGCTTCAAACAAACTTCGGAAGAGTTTGGGGTCGATGTTGATCTCCATGTCTCGAGAGGGACGATTGCCTGTCCGTAAACTCTCACTGGGGGAACATAATCGGGAACTTATCTCCATGTCTCGAGAGGGACGATTGTCTGTCGTGGACTCTCGCTGGGGGAATATAATAAAGGTGTGTCGAAACACCTGTCAGAGAATACTCGCTCGTTGTGACAAGCAAGGTCTTGGTAAAAATATAACGACGGTTTGCAGTTGGCTTGGAGATGCGGGTCCGGGCGAAGAATAAATGTCAAATGGACCAAATATGTGATATGGCATCAAGGAAGAGGCGCACCAAAGATGGGCCCACAAATAAAGAACGTATAACGAATTTTTGGAAATTCGTATGGAGGAAAGCTGAGGAAGAGGCGCAGCAAGAGTTGCGTCTCTTGAAAGAGGCGCAGCACCTGCTGCGTCTTTTCCTGAATGCGGCATTCCTGAGTAAAAACCCGATGAAACAAGGGTTTTGTTTCATTATTTCGAAACACAAATCCTTCATTTCTCTCTCAAATTCCAACCATTTTCCATCAAAATTTGATCAAAAGCTTGCATTTGACATGACTAATCGAGGTATGTGTATTATTTTTGCATTAATCTTCTATAATTTATCAAATTGGACCGACAAATTAGGGTTTTCAACCCTAATTATGTCGAAAATTTGGGGATTTCCCCCCAAATGATTTTGCCTTGCAAAATTGACCTTATAAATGGCTAATTGGTAGTATAAGGATCATAAACAAGTATTTATTTTGGATTTTCGTTGAGTTTTGAGCATTTGAGTGAAATTGTGACGGTCTCACAGCTAAACCGTATATCGCTTCGAAAATAGCCTTAGGATTGCCCATTTCTGACGAAACATGATATTTGGAATAATTGTATGATGGGTAAACTTCCTACCATTTCGGAATTTTGATTTGTGACGGTTTCTTCAGGACACTTTTCTAGGGCACAATCGCCGTTATAACAAAATGCTGTCGAAATTCCGACTCGAACCCATGACTAGGCTTCAACTTAGGCTTGACTTGACCCAAATTACCACATGAGCGGTCGGGTTTGTGGGAAACTGGCCAAAGATGGCGAGAAAAGAGCAATTTCGGAGCGTTGAAAACTCGAAAATCCCCTAATTAAGGCTTGTCGTCATTTCACGCGGCCTAAATTCACTTAATTTTGCAGGTGATGAGGCTTCTACATTTGGGAGAGCTCCCATGGATGTGGATACCACTCTTGACCCTTCTCATATGCTAGAGGAGGTGTTAGAGGAGGCTTTCACCGCTGCGGTGACGGCTGCTGAGGACGAGGTCCTCGAGGAGGAGGAGGCCCCAAGACGGGCCAACGTTGGACGGGGTGGTCGCCAGCTGAGGGGAGCGCTATCGTGGGCTAAGACTTGGGACAACAAGCACCTTCTTTGGGCTGTACAGGGTCACCTGTCCTCAGGACGGTGAAGAGCTTGGTAACTCAAACTCGTCACTCTTCACTTATCTTCTTTCATTTCCATTTGTTATTCCTTTTCTGCTTCATTCAAGCTAAAGATAGCTTTTATTTCGAATCAAAATAGGAGGCCGGGAACATCAAATCGTTCTCGGGCTACACGACGGCGATGGGGTGCTACGAGAGGCTGTCGGCTGAGGAGCGAGCCATGATCGAGCGAGGAGCATTCGGTGCCTTGGTGCAGGCTTGGAGGGACATCACCAAGAGGAAGCTTCGGGCAAACCTTAGCCTGATCCGAGCTTTCTTGAATCGGTTTTGGGACACGACCTCCACCTTTCACATGCCTTTTAGTGAGGTGGGGGTCACGTTGGAGGACTACGGCATGATTTCTGGTTTGTCGTGTGGGACCGAGGTGGTGGAGTGGCCGGAGACAGCCATGAGGGTAGACTCGGCCGAGGCTAGGAGATTGATCTGCTGGAACTTGATGCCGAAGGCTGCTGCGGTACCTGGTTTGGTACCTAGTTCTTACGTCCGGGATTATTTTGCGGGGAAGACCCCGACGTCGGTGGTGATCGAGGGGAGGGAGATGGCTCCTCCTCCTTACACTGCAGAGTAGAGGGTCCGTTTTTGGCTCTGGTGGTTCCTGTCTTCGATCTACCTCTGAGACAAGGGAGAGAGGCTATCGACGAAGCTCCTTCCTATTCTTTCTTACCTGAGCGACCTAGGCTGTTGGGACTGGGTCACTGCTGGTTTTGCGGTCCTCATTCGCTTTATGAGGGCCATGGTTCGTCCGGAGTTGATGGAGAACGGGACTTCTCCTGCCGTTGTCAGCCCGGGACTGTTGTTGGAGGTATGAACCTTCATTTCATTTCATGAAAGATCATTTCCTTTTCTTATCGAATCACGAAAGATCGTTATTAATTATCTTGTTTCACAGGCGTGGGTGTACTCCTACTTTCCAAGCCTCACGCCTAAGAGGACGGAGCCGGTGGAGAAGGCCTATCCTGTTGTGAGGGATTGGGTGATGTGCCGTACGAGGAGTCGGCGTTCCTTTCACGACGTTTGTCGACGGAAGGTGAACGCTCTTCAGTTGGACGGCGTGAGTACTTCACCTTTGTTGTTTGTCTTCATTACCTTTTTTAGAACTGATCATAAGAATGACTCCTTGTTTGCTTTTCCTAGTGGGTGCCCAGGCCTTGGGTGGACTACGCTGGCGCTCCTCCCTTCGTGTCTGAGGTTCTTCGACCTAGGACCTCGAGCCGGTTGCTATTGAGGACGTCGATGGGTCCTGTGTGGTACTTGGGCGAGCGCTTGGCTCGTCAGTGCTCTCGGGATTTCTTGACGGTTCCCATCGATTCTCCTCGGACGATGTTCAAGGAGCCTTCCGAGGCTGAGAGGGAGGCTGACTTAGCAGGTGTCGGTGGCGACTGTAATACTACGGTTTTATGAGTCTCTGGGTACTCTATCGAGTGGGCCTTACTCTGTCGAGTAAGGGTGGTTTGCAGTTTAAAACAGTTTCTGACCTGTAGGGTACTCGATCAAGTAGCCTTGGTACTCGATCGAGTAGGCGGCACTCGATCGAGTACGTCAGTTACTCGATCGAGTAAGTGTGTTTTATGGGGTTGTTTTGTCGGGTTTTGCTAATAACGCGAGTTTAATATAAAAGGTTTCCGTCAGTTTCTTTAATCACTTTTATCCTTTCTAAACTTTTCAAAAGAAAAAGGAGTTACGTAGTTCTCTCTCGATGCGTTGTTGGCAAATCCCAAAGGCTAGGAGTGTCGGATCATCTCGTTCTTTGCATCATAGTGTTCCTTGCGTCAAGGGTAAGATCTACATAGCAATTTTATAGTATTTCGTTAAGTTTTGTTAAACCCTAATTTTGGGATTGGGGGTTTTCTATGTTTATGTTGATGTGGTAGTGATTGTATGATTATGTGTATAGGAGAAGGGTTCGTAGAGGAAAGGTTTTGAGACAGCTGCTAGATCGTCTGATGGTTGTGTTGCATTCCAGGTAGGATTTCCTACTCAGTATTAATCCCATAATGTGATGTTGATGTGTTGTGGTTGATTGAATAATATAGTAATTGTATTGTGACGGTTGTGATTGTGATTGTTTGTCTCTGATTCTCGAGAAGCGTTCTCGGCTGAGTGGAGTCACTTGCGGGAGTGGCTTCACGCCCTAGTTTCGCCCTTCGTGGAACCCGCCACAGAAGGGGATGTGCACATTAATGGACATGGTTATCGCTCATTATGAGGAGCGGGGATTTGGTGGGTACGGCTGCGGTCCCCCACTAGCAGGGCTTGTCCAGTGGACAGTCGGTGACGGAGATTGATTGGAGTGGGTGTGATTGTGTATGTGACCATTTGAGCTGTGTTGTTTGTTGTGTTGTTGGATTGTATAAATTGTGTGATTAGTCGACCCGTTTAATTGTTTTAAAAACGTGGTGATCCATTCGGGGGTGGTGAGCGATTATTGAGCGGTATGATATGACGCGTATGGGATAGTGGGATGAGTCATCACGTGGCGTTAGAAGTCTTCATTGTGTCGACGATGCTTTATAGCTTTGATAGTTTTAGCAGTAGACCGTCTGAGAATCTTGTATTTCTTTTATCAGTTTTGGAGTTGGTTTGTAATCACTTTAAACATTATTTACTTTTAAGTATGTTTCGTTATTGTCTTATGATTATCATTGCCTCGGGAAACCGAGATGGTAGCACTTACATGTCTTAAGTGGTCCTGGTAAGGCACCTTGAGTATGGGGGTGTTACAAAATGGTATCAGAGCGACGATCCTGAAACCTGTAACTATTGAATCTAATGAACATAGGGAGTCAAATAAAATGAACCCGGGGTAGAAGTTGTAGGAGCTAATGCAAAGACTTGGGAGACGTCCTAAAGTCGCAAACTCGCCCTACAATTTTGAACCGGTCACCATGGGATATGAGTCGGGATCGCTATGTGTTTATCTTGTGAATTGTGTATCTATATAGTGATGTGTGGCATGAATCAGTGGATGTATGTATGTGGAGAATGGGGAATGTGTAGAAAAGATGGTGATGATGTGGTTTCGTATGTTGTCGATTGAAAGCATGTTGCATGATAGTTGGTTTACAATGTTGGTTGGAATTGTTAGAAAAGTGTATGAGAATGATGAGTAATGTGGTGGAAAAAGGAAGTAGTTCATATGTGATATGATTATACATAATTTTGTTTGTGTAATTTTATATAATGATTTCATATACATGCCTACTACTGTTCATATGTACATGTTGTATGAAGAATGTGGTTGAAATGGATGAATTGATTGGAAAAGATGGAGTGGCAATGGCATGAGAATATGACTTTTGTGATTATGAATATGTTTAGGCGACGAAGTGTATTTGTAATATTGTTGTATTAGTAACATGGAAATAGGATTTGTAATGTATGAGTATGTTTTGTCTTACGAAAGGCTATAGAATAAAAGCATGTGGGTAGTGCATGATGAATGTTGTTGCTTTGCTTTCGAAAATAGTAACATGTGATTGGGGCTACTGGTTTCATGAGTATTGGGTTGTTTTTGTTTACCTTGTTGTCGTTTAAGTTGATTGGAAGTAAAATCAAGTAGTTATGTTTTTCGATCATAAAGAGGTTGTCTTTAAACTGTTATAACTTGAGATGTATAAATGATTTTAATGTGAATCCAATTGGAGGTGATAGCTTGTTCTTTTACGATTCTAACGATAGGTCACACGCCCAAAACGACCAAGAAACGAGTAAGTTATGACCGTTTTACGAAAACTGGACAGTGCTGTGAAATGCGTAGGTACTCGATCGAGTAGCCTTGGTACTCGATCGAGTAGGGGTGCACTCGATCGAGTATGTCAGTTACTCGATCGAGTGGCCCTGGTAATTTGTTTTACGTGCTTCTGACCTTCACCTACTCGATCGAGTAAGTCACTTACTCGATCGAGTGGCCTGTACTCGATCTAGTGACCCCTGTTTTGGGTCATATGCTTACCCTTTGACTTCGTTGCATATTATGTTTAATTCAAAAGTGTTATTTTGCTTCTTTATGCATTGTTTTACATGTATGTTGGTCTTGATACGTAAGTTACCCAATCTTATGGTGTAGTGAGTGGCACCTGTGGTGAGTAGGAGTTCGGTGGGAGGACATGAGTCATATGTGTTGTGATAGATAGTGGAAAAAGAAAAGGAAGATTGGTATGGTTTATTGAGGCATGAAGCATATTTTGTGAGATGAGATGAGTGATATGATTGTGTGTTGAGTAATGTAAAAGTAAATGAATGTGGACAAGGGATGATGTGAGTTTATGGAACGTGAGAATGAAAAGATTGAAATGAGGGACGCAAATGGTGGTAACTTGAGATTCGCAAAGGATTATGGAGGGAGATGGTTAGGAATTGTGTTGGTTAAGAATATATGTAATGAAAGATCATTTTAGAGGGATTGAGAAAAGTGGTATATAGTGAACTTAATGGAGATATGGCGCGACGTGGATTTGCAGATAGTGAGTGAGTTTGGGAATTTGTGTTATCAAGAGGTGAAACTAATGTGTGATTTCCTTGGGCAATTGACGGTATAAAATGAATTTTGATTTCTAGAGATGTAAAAAGGGAGATGTAATTGTTTGAAAATTAAACGTTGATTCTATGGACAGATTAGTGGCAAGGGTGAGTGATAGCATAATAAGAGAATATCTATGGTCGGAAAGAGGGAGATGATATCGATATAAAATAATGAGATGTGAGTTTTGGAGCAATGAGAAGGTAACCGGAACACTAGAGAGTTAGATAGAAATGACGAAGAGTTAAATTATTAAGGGATTTTGTCGAGGGTAAAAGAAAAGAATGAGGGGAATAAAACTAGGAACATGTTCACCGAGGTTATGTGGTATAAAAGTAAGGAATCGTCGAGATGTATGATACTATCATGAGGATTTGAGTTTACAGTTATATAGGAGTTCCAGGACAACATGATAATCATGAGTTTCGAGGAATTAAAGAAGATAAAAGTTGGGTAAAGAATTTGCACGATATGAGATTTTGGTGGTGAGTCGGGTGACGATACAAATAAGGATGGAATTGGAAATAGTGTTGAGGTGATTTTTGTTGATGTATCTGATGTTCGTTATTTGGGATGATAACCAAAGATAGGAAAGAAACGGTGATGTTTAGAGATGAGTGTAAGAGGCTTGATGTCCGAACGATGGTAGGGTTGAGGGGTTGTCACTAACGGTTAAGAGTGATGAAAAAAATGGTCATTCTAAAGGGGTTGATTTTATAGAGACCCGATGGATGAGTACGGTTGTGAGGAAGTATGAGATGTGGTCTTAGGAGGCGGTTGTTAGTAGTTGAGTACTAGTTGAATGGTTATTCTTGGCATGAGGTGATGGTTATGAGAATGGGGAAATATGTTATGAGGGGCATATGAGTTAAGCTCGGGCGACAGGTAACCTTTGTTGAGTGGTAACTTACGTGATCAAGATTGATTAGTTGGATGTAATTATGGGTCTATGATGTGTATAAATGTTTGTGTGAGGTTCTGACCTCACGGGAAGCGGTATGGTGTGATAGTCATAAAGTTGTTATATGAATGTTTGTGATATATGTTGGGTACGACAATCTAATGGAATGAGATTAAAAAGGTAATAATTTGATTGATTGGCATGGCTAGTTATAATTTTATGTGTATTGATAACACATGTGTATTACGTGAAATGGTAGAGATGAAGTTCATGAGGTGCTTATCTGTTTATCCATATAATATGTTGCGTTGTGATTTAATAAAGTGGATTTGAGTAAGTTTTTCTTGTCTGAGAAGTTATGCTGAGTCAGTGTTTATGGGTTCGTGTAAGTTGTGAGGTCTATCGGTGTGGTTGTGGTGCCTCGGGTGGTGATCCGGGCACGGTACTTCGTGTTGTGATGCGGGTATTTTCGCGCTGCGGTGAGGATGTTGGTGACGGTGTTGTGATGCCGTCACCGGTTGTGGTGGAGTAGGCGGGATGATTATGATACGAGTTTTCGAAAGTGCATACCATGTTGGAACTTGTGTCCTCCACAAATTAGTGTGATAACATTTGTAAATCTCTTACAGGTTCACAAGGGTATACTTCGTATTTCAATCAGTTGATTAACGATTACCTAATAACGGTTGGCTTGCTAGAAAGTTTGACGTTATTATCATACAGATGGCGGTGATCAACTGGTCCCTAAAGGTCACACCTATAGGATGTGTTTGAGAGATGTGGTTATAGAAATATAATCACATTGATGCCTTATATGACTAAACAGTTAGTCAATGTGTTGATGAGACAATTATTTAATGAAGATTAAATAATATTAGTTGAGACGAATTAACTGTCAATTCGTAAATTGAATATAATAAGTTATATTTAATTAAATGTATGTAATGTTAGCTTGGACGAATTAATCAGTTAATTCGTAATTACATGTAATCGGTTATATTTAATATCAACAAGATGAACGTGTCATAGTGGTAATAGTGAGGATACTCAAACCAAGATGTCATGGGTTCGATTCTCACTAGATGACAATTCACACATTTTATACATTTTTGGAAACCGAAAATAAGGAATTAAAACTCCTTATTATCTCGGTATATGGGCCGAAATTAGGAGATGAGAAATCTCCCTATGGACTTCTCTTTTTCGGTTATAAGAAGAGGAGAAGGGAGAATTTTTCTGACCTAATATATTCTTTTTCCCAATTCTTGCCTCCTCTCATCGGAAGAACACACAAAAAACCTAAAATTAATCTGTTGATTTAGGGATCGATTCTAGCATAATCAAAGGGCATTTCTCATATCGTCTTGGGTGCAACTGATAGGCGAATATCTACTTTGATATTGTTCTTAGGCCGTTTTTGCTAGGACCGAAGGTTATTTCTTAATCCTTTATGCTTTTGTTTTGCAATTTAGTTTTATGACTTGTAATCATCACTTTATTATTCGTTATAATCCTTGAATTTAAAGGGATGCATACAGATAAATCCCACAAGTGGTATCAGGGCCAAAGCCACGAATTTTAATTTTGATGATTTTCATAAAATTGTTTGTAAACAATAATTAGGGTTTGCGAGAAAAAATTATAATCGGCTGGATTTTTTTGAGCCGTGGAATTTTTTTTCGTTTCCGTTACTGTTCACGGATGAACAGTATTTAAAAAAAATTAAATAAAATAAAAAAAAAAATCTATTTTTTTCTTTCGGTTTCTCCTGAAAAACTGATTAAAGTTTTTTTTTGCGGCTGTTTTTGTTTATGCCGATTTGAAAAGCATCCGAGAAAAGTAAGAATTTTTTTTCCTGTTACTGTTCATGTCACGTTACTGTTCACAGAGGACAGTTTTAAAAAAAAAAAAATTTGTCTTGTTTCGGTTTTTACAGATAAAACCGTGTACAAAATAAGAAACGGGCTGTTTTTTTTGTTTTTGCTGTTATTGCCGAAAAAAAAAAGGCTTGTTTTGTTTTTCCTTGGTTTAGCCGAGACATATAAAAAAAGGATTTTGTTTTTTGTTTGTTTTGGCCAATATTAATTATACATTACCTTTACAATCTATGATTAATTGTTGTGAAACGGTTCACAATTTTAAGATACCTAATTATTTTAAAGCAGTTTAAAATATTGATGGATTAAATTCATATTACAAGTTTAATATGAATTAAGATTGAAATTAATGTGATTAATTGAGGAATTGTCACTTAATTTGTTTTTAAATAGGTGGTTTGGAAAATTAATCTACATAATTAAAGAATTATGTCTTGCATGTTTAATTTTTTTTAGTTGATGCATTTTGTTGAATGAATCGTTGAATGAATTTATTTACGTATTTTTTTTGCAATCGGTTGTAATTTGTAATATTTAGTGTGGCCTTAGTCAAATTATGTTTTCGTAATGAAGGAAACATGATTTTTATGTAATTATGAGATCTCGAATCTCCTTTATTTTTCCTTTAGTTTTGGGTTTTGAAATTAGAATGTAATAAATAGGTTTATTATGTAAATTTATTTATTGTAATTTTCGAATAAGACTAAAGATGGAGATTGGAGCTCACTCCCGCTACATGGATCAAGATGGAACATCGAGACAAGCTTCTCGGGTCCAAGGATGGATTCCAAACTTGTATTTTATGTTCATTTTGATAGGATAGGCCACACTAGGACTTTATTATTGCTTTTACGTTTTTCATTCCTATTGTTTTTCATTCACATGATAGTTTATGCATCATATTCCGCCTAAAACCAAATCACCTACTACTAAAATGCATGAAAATTGACACATATAGGTTGTATGTTAGTTTTTATAGACATACAGATGTCACGTGTTTATTAAGCCATCATCTTAGTTTAATCATTCACGCATGCTAGATATTAGTTCACTTAAAATGAATTAAAATAAAGTTGATGGGATCTTCCTCTAAAACGGAAATTGAGATTAGTCTTTATGAGGGCAAACAACTATGAATCCCTTCTTCGTCGGTAGGCATAATATGACCCCTTCTACGTTGGGTAAGTAGTTGTGTTGACTTAGTTTACCTCAACATCATAGTCCGAAGAGTTTCTCGTGATTATGATGGACTAAAGATAGAATTTACAGAAATTTATCGACCAAGAATTCTAACGGTGGAATTAGCTAAAAGGTTAGCTTATCAATTTACAGATAATTGAGTCTTGGGATCATTTATATAATTCTTGAGGAAGGTCAATTGTATAAATGTTTTGAGTCTTCGCGTTATGACATTAGATCATTAGACTTAAATTAAAATCGATGCACATGCTTATTATTTATTCTTCTTTTCGCAGTGTAGAAAACGTTTATTTTATCACATTAAAGCAAAATATCCGGAAATAACACAATCCAAATGCCTAGTGCCACACTTGGACGCGAGTCCTGGCTGAAAATATTCATGGACCAAATGAATCGGTTCACACGCTCGAAAAACGACGGGTCCAACTTTATGGATCGGGAGGCGAAGACTACGGAATGTTGCCATTGCTGACGGTAAGTTCAGGTACTTAACTGAGCCAATACCGGTAAACCCAGGTCCCAATGCAGGAGTCAACGAGTCACTCACTTATAGTGACTTCGTTATGCAAGCGGGTGCGATAAAGAACGTACTCATCTTTGCAATGGAAACCAATTTGCAGAGACGCTTCATTGCCCAAGGTGCGAACAAGATTTTCACCACGCTCACTAACGAGTTCTCTAAAGCACCGAGAATCGTTACATATGAGCATACCTGTCGCTTCTTTGATGCGAAACTCCAGAAGGGCCAACCGGTTAGCCCACACATTCTTCACATGATTGAGAATGTCGAGAAGCTGGAGGCACTTGATTGCAAAATCAGTGAGAGCATTGTCATTGACCGAATGCTTCATTCTCTTCACGATGGTTTTGCCCTTTTCAGGGCGAACTACTACATGAATGACTTGAAAAAGAGTCCTCGTGAGCTACACTCCCTTCTCGTACAGACCGAGAAGGATATGAAATTGAGTGGGAGCATGAAGTAGGATGTTCTCACGATTTCCAACAAGGGTAAAGGTAAGGGCAAGGCTCATGGCGACCTAGCTGTAGGTAAGCCAAAGTTTAAGAAGCAAGGAAACAGTAAGAGTGCGCCTGGTGAGACTAGTGGCTCACAGAGCAAGGTAAAGAGCAAGGGCAGTGAAATTGAGTGCCACCATTGTCACAAGACTGGACATTGGAGGAGGAACTGTCCCGTGTACCGTGAGGACATCAAAGCAGGCCGCGTCGTTCCTGTTGGTATGTCATCTTATATTCATATGATTGAGATTAACCATGCAAGTTTCGGAACTTGGGTACTTGATACTGGTTGTGGTTCTCATCTGTGTAATCATTTGCAGGGCCTAAAGAACATCATACCTCTTGAAAAAGGTGATGTGGACCTGTGAGTCGGGAATGGAGCACGAGTTCTTCTTTGTCTCGAAGGGAACATATGTAATCCAACTCCTAGTGGTTTTGAGTTATTTTTAAATAACTGTTACTATGTACCCAGTTTGTCTAAGAACATTATTTATGTTTCCGTACTTGCTAAAGACGGTTTTGCATTTTCAATAAAGGATAATAGCTGTATTTTCTCTTTCAATGAAATGATTTATGGCTAAGCAGTTTCCATGAATGGAATTTACATCTTAGATCAAACCACGGAAGTATTACACATGAATAATAAGAAATTAAAGGTTGGTGATAAAGATCAAACCTATCTATGGCATTGTCGAATGGGACACATAAATGAGAAACGCGTAAAGAAACTCGTCGATAATGGGACTATTCCCGCATTCGAATTTTCTACATATGGCACGTGTGAATCATGTCTCATTGGCAAAATGACTCGAATTTCCTTCAAAGGTGTTGGAATGAGCGCTAGTGACCTATTAGGACTCATACATACTGATGTTTGTGGACCTATGTCAATTACCGCTAGAGATGGCTATAGATATTTTATCACTTTCACGGACGATTTGAGTAGATATGGATATGTCTACTTAATGAAGCATAAAAGTGAGTCCTTTGAGAAATTCAAGGAATACCAGAACAGGGTTGAGAACCAACTGGGTAGAAAGGTTAAAGCACTCCGTTCAGATCGGGGTGGTGAATATCTTTCAAATGAGTTTGATCAACACCTTAAAGACTGTGGAATCGTTCTACAGTTAACTCCACCTGGAACACCTCAATTAAATGGTGTGTCCAAATGGAGAAATCGAACCTTACTTGATATGGTTCGATCCATGATGAGTCACACGGTAGTGCCTGATTCATTATGGGGTTATGCTCTTTTGTTCTTTGTTATACTTAACCAAGTCCGACTAAAGTCATCGACAAGACTCCATATGAAATGTGGAAGGGAACGGTCCCCAACTTGTCCTTTATTCGGGTTTGGGGCTGCGAGGCTTATGTCAAGTCGAGACACGAGGATAAGCTCGGCCCGCGATCGGTCAAGACATACTTTATAGGTTATCCAAAAGGAACATTTGGTCATTACTTCTATTGGCCTACCGAACATCGAGTTTTTGTTGCGGCTAGTGTGACGTTCTTAGAGAAAGAATTTCTCAAGAACAAGACGAGTAATAGAACCTTCGAGCTGTCGGAGATTCCAGAACCAACAGCCGA
The DNA here is from genome assembly GCF_048544455.1 of Silene latifolia. NCBI lineage: Eukaryota > Viridiplantae > Streptophyta > Magnoliopsida > Caryophyllales > Caryophyllaceae > Silene > Silene latifolia. Next base: position 169,909,456 of record NC_133526.1, read on the forward strand.
GGAACGGATGTAGGAAGTTGTTCCTCCAACTGATGATACGGTTAATATTCCTGAGGAACCTAGGAGGTCAGGTAGAGTCTCTCATCCTCCGGACAGATACATTGGTATGGTCGAGGAGAATGACATTTTACTCCTAGAGAGTAATGAACCCGCTACCTATAAAGGTGCTATGGCCTGTTCCGACTCAAAGCTATGGCTTGAAGCCATGCAATCCGAGATGGACTCCATGTATGAGAATGACGTATGGGATCTAGTTGATTTACCTAATAAGGTAAAACCTCTACAGTGCAAGTGGCTTTACAAAATAAAGCGTTCTATAGACGCGCAACCAGATACCTATAAGGCACGACTAGTGGCAAAAGGTTTCACTCAAGTGCACGGATTGCATTATGATGAGATTTTTGCACCTGTAGTCTTGCTACGTTCCATTCGGATAATCTTAGCGATTGCCGCTTTTCATGATTATGAAATTTGGCAAATGGATGTGAAAACCGCCTTCTTAAACGGTTATTTGGAGGAAGAGTTGTACATGGTGCAACCCGAAGGTTTCATAGATCCTGAACATCCTAAGAAAGTATGCAAGCTTAAGCGTTCCATTTATGGACTTAAGCAAGCTTCTCGGAGTTGGAATCATCGTTTCGACCAGGTGATAAAAGAGTATGGTTTCACTCGATCGGTCGAGGAACCATGCTTATATATCAAGTCGAGTGGGAGCAAGATTGTATTCTTGATATTGTATGTCGATGACATACTCTTGATTGGGAATGACATTCCTCTCCTATCTTCGGTTAAAGAATGGTTGAAGAACCATTTCCAGATGAAAGATCTGGGTGAGGCACAGCGCATTTTGGGAATCCGTATCTACCGAGATAGATCACGACGGACGTTATCACTTAGTCAGGAATCTTATTTGGATAAGATTCTTGAGAAGTTCAGCATGACCAACTCCAAGAAGGGGAACCTTCCAATGACGACTGGGATGAAGTTGAGCAAGTCTCAGTCACCCACAACGCCTGAAGGGATTGAGCACATGAGTCGTGTTCCTTATGCATCTGCAATAGGATCAATCATGTATGCCATGATATGCACACATCCGGACGTGGCATATGCATTGAGTATGACGAGTCGGTACCAAAAGAATCCAGGTGAAACACACTGGATAGCTGTTAAAAATATCCTCAAGTACCTACGGAGGACTAAGGATTGGGTATTGACTTATGGAGGCGATATTAAGCTATGCGCAATCGGTCACGCAGATGCTAGCTTCCAAACGGATCGAGATGACTCAAAATCTCAGTCCGGGTTCGTCTTCACTCTTAATGGTGCTGCGGTCAGCTGGAAGAGTTCCAAACAGAGTGTTGTAGCAGATTCTACTACTGAATCCGAGTATTATGCCGCTTCGGAGGCAGCTAAGGAAGCGATATGGATGCGTCAATTCTTACAAGGACTTACGATAGTTCCTAGTTCGAATGACCCGATCACCATCTATTGTGACAATAGAGGTGCCATCTTCCAGGCTAAGGAGCCAAAGTCTAGCAACAACTTTAGACATGTACATTGGAAAGCTCACCTGATCCGTGATTACGTGGAGCAAGAGGAGATAGTGATAGACAAGATTGCGACGGATGATAACATCGCGGATCCTCTCACTAAACCATTGAATTATGATAAGCATGTAGGGCACGTTACTTCCATGGGAATTAAACGTGTTCCTGAGTTGGAGTAGTCGATTATGGATTTGATACATTATCTTTTTCATATACTATTTATAACTTCATCGTTTTATAATAATATTTTGTTTTTCATGTGGATTGTACTGACAACTTTGAACGCCACAAAGTGAACTGAATTACATTATATTCTGTTTTGGTCCGTAATCGCGTACAAGAGCTGATAACTCTGGCTATTATATTGTGCAGTCGATTGATGGTGGGTTACACGAGCCATAAGTCAAACTGTTGACTGATCGATCACAAATGCGAGATTATAACGATACCTCGTAGGACAAATTTTTGTGACAACGTAATGGAGTCCTAAATATTTAAAAACATTCGGTGCCAGGTCGTGGATAGGACATCCATTGTGTTCCTAGAGTCGATTCTTTTGACTATCGTTTGTCTCTTGAGATTAAGCGAGTTTTGGGTGACTTTGGTTTCTTTTTCTCTCCGTGAATCGAGGCTAAGTAGATTTTTTCTGGGTCATTTCATACTGTGCTTACATCTGCAGGATTCGAGTTGAGGAAAATATCCAACCCTTATCAGGTATAGTTATTTCTCAGGGCCACTCGAGGAGTAGTAACTGAAATGCATGGCCATGCTCGAATGTTGATTCGTTTATCAGTTAACTTACTCTCTAGTCGGGGAAACCACTCTTGATAATGATCGCTTGTAAAATACGACCTTTGTGAATACGGATTTGCAAATTGTTTTACATTGAGTGGGAGAAATTTTAGGATATGAGAATCGGTTATCGCACATACACTTGTGAAGACAAGTGGGACTTTGTTGGAGCTTGTGTCCTCCACAAATTAGTGTGATAACATTTGTAAATCTCTTACAGGTTCACAAGGGTATACTTCGTATTTCAATCAGTTGATTAACGATTACCTAATAACGGTTGGCTTGCTAGAAAGTTTGACGTTATTATCATACAGATGGCGGTGATCAACTGGTCCCTAAAGGTCATACCTATAGGATGTGTTTAAGAGATGTGGTTATAGAAATATAATCACATTGATGCCTTATATGACTAAACAGTTAGTCAATGTGTTGATGAGACAATTATTTAATGAAGATTAAATAATATTAGTTGAGACAATTAATCGTCAATTCGTAAATTGAATATAATAAGTTATATTTAATTAAATGTATGTAATGTTAGCTTGGACGAATTAATCTGTTAATTCGTAATTAAATGTAATCGGTTATATTTAATATCAACAAGATGAATGTGTCATAGTGGTAATAGTGAGGGTACTCAAACCAAGATGTCATGGGTTCGATCCTAACTAGATGACAATTCACACATTTTATACATTTTTGGAAACCGAAAATAAGGAATTAAAACTCCTTATTATCTCGGTATATAGGCCGAAATTAGGAGATGAGAAATATCCCTATGGAGTTCTCTTTTTCGGTTATAAGAAGAGGAGAAGGGAGAATTTTTCTGACCTAATATATTCTTTTTCCCAATTCTTGCCTCCTCTCATCGGAAGAACACACAAAAAACCTAAAATTAATCTGTTGATTTAGGGATCGATTCTAGCATAATCAAAGGGCATTTCTCATATCGTCTTGGGTGCAACTGATAGGCGAATATCTACTTTGATATTGTTCTTAGGCCGTTTTTGCTAGGACCGAAGGTTATTTCTTAATCCTTTATGCTTTTGTTTTGCAATTTAGTTTTATGACTTGTAATCATCACTTTATTATTCGTTATAATCCTTGAATTTAAAGGGATGCATACAGATAAATCCCACATACCAGTTATACATAGATTGTTGTTTTGTTAGTTGTTGTTCCTTGTGAGTTTTGGTTGAATATGTAGAGTGTTGTTTTGTTTGTTGATGTTTCTTACCAGTTTCAGCTTGGGTGTGAGGGTAGAGTATGATATGGAAGAGAGTTGTGTATGTTTTGTTGTTGTCATAGTATAGTGATTTTTTGTTGATAGGGCACAGTTGTAAGAGGTTGTTACAGTAATTTTGATCTTCTTTTAAGATGAGACATCGGTAGACATAGTCATGGCAAGTGATTTGTGGAACATGTGTTGTACGGATTTGAAAGCTGCAGATAATTCATAATCTTTTGTTGAGACAGTGAGTGCAGGGTATTGGAATTTGGTGTCATGTTAAGTTATGTATGAGTTTTGTGGTAATGAAAGAAAAGAACTTGAGGAGCTAGTGTGAGTGTACGTAACAAGTGTGGATCGTGAGTTATGCTTTGACGAAGGGAGTTTTATATAGTTTATATAGAGAGGTATGTCATGTTGCAGTAATGTGGAAAAGTTGAAGTTTTGGGTTAAGCTAAAGATTTTGAGGTATAGGTTAGGTGATGTGACGAGTGAATTGAAGTATGAGAATTGTTTAAGTAAGAGAGCCTTGGATATATGCATGGCGAGTGTTTAGAGTATTGGTGGTTATCTATGACATGTGATGATAATGGGAATAATGAGAAGATATAACTAAGGATATAGTATTAGTGAGTTACGAGGACGTAACATTTATCTTAAGAGGAGTAGGATGCGATAAAAGAGATTTTGATGGTTGTGCATATGGTAGTATATTCGCAGTAGAGTGTTGGTGTAGCATAAAGAATGAAGTTGTATATTTTGTGGTTGATGTTGTTAAAAGGCCATGGTCGTGCTTGTAGTAGTGTGATGTTTAGGAGTGTGAGAATATTTCACTAGTGTTGACAGTTGGTTGATGAGGTTATGAGTGTGAGTAAACTTCGAGAACGAAGTTCCTTTTAAGGGTGGTAGAATGTAACATTCCGTTTGATGTCTATGAGTGTCTTGATATTGGATTTGGTAGTGGACGATATATTATGGAGCTAGCGGCGTTAGAGGATGGTAGTTGGTCGTGTATGGAGTTAGTGTCGGGAGAGTTTATGATGTAGTTGATACGACATCGTGAGCAATGTGGGGAGGTAGGAATAGTTGGTGGAGTTGGTGTTAAGGGTTCATGGTTTCATGTTTTATAAGTTGGGGTTTTGTTTTGAGTTCTTAGTAGCTTTGTTGCGTCTTGACCGAGTTAGTATGTTTGTTTTTATGTATGGGTTGAACTTCGGGGACGGAGTTCTTTTTAAGGAGGGAAGACTGTAATACTACTGTTTTATGAGTCTCTGGGTACTCTATCGAGTGGGCCTTACTCTGTCGAGTAAGGGTGGTTTGCAGTTTAAAACAGTTTCTGACCTATAGGGTACTCGATCGAGTAGCCTTAGTACTCGATCGAGTAGGCGGCACTCGATCGAGTAAGTGTGTTTTACGGGGTTGTTTTGTCGGGTTTTGCTAATAACGCGAGTTTAATATAAAAGGTTTCCGTCAGTTTCTTTAATCACTTTTATCCTTTCTAAACCTTTCAAAAGAAAAAGGAGTTACGTAGTTCTCTCTCGATGCGTTGTTGGCAAATCCCCAAGGCTAGGAGTGTCGGATCATCTCGTTCTTTGCATCATAGTGTTCCTTGCGTCAAGGGTAAGATCTACATAGCAATTTTATAGTATTTCGTTAAGTTTCGTTAAACCCTAATTTTGGGATTGGGGGTTTTCTATGTTTATGTTGATGTGGTAGTGATTGTATGATTATGTGTATAGGAGAAGGGTTCGTAGAGGAAAGGTTTTGAGACAACTGCTTGATCGTCTGATGGTTGTGTTGCATTCCAGGTAGGATTTCCTACTCTGTATTAATCCCATAATGTGATGTTGATGTGTTGTGGTTGATTGAATAATATAGTAATTGTATTGTGACGGTTGTGATTGTGATTGTTTGTCTCTGGTTCTCGAGACGCGTTCTCGGCTGAGCGGAGTCACTTGCGGGAGTGGCTTCACGCCCTAGTTTCGCCCTTCGTGGAACCCGCCACGGAAGGGTATGTGCACATTAATGGACATGGTTATCGCTCATTATGAGGAGCGGGGATTTGGTGGGTACGGGTGCGGTCCCCCACTGGCAGGGCTGGTCCAGTGGACAGTCGGTGACGGAGATTGATTGGAGTGGGTGTGATTGTGTGTGTGACCGTTTGAGCTGTGTTGTTTGTTGTGTTGTTGGATTGTATAAATTGTGTGATTAGTCGACCCGTTTAATTGTTTTAAAAACTGAGGTGATCCATTCGGGGGTGGTGAGCAGTTATTGAGCAGGTATGATATGACACGTATGGGATAGCTGGGATGAGTCATCACGTGGCAGTTAGAAGTCTTCCGCTGTGTCAGACGATGCTTTATAGCTTTGATAGTTTTAGCAGTAGACCGTCTGAGAATCTTGTATTTCTTTTATCAGTTTTGGAGTTGGTTTGTAATCACTTTAAACATTATTTACTTTTAAGTATGTTTCGTTATTGTCTTATGATTATCATTGCCTCGGGAAACCGAGATGGTAGCACTTCCATGCCTTAAGTGGTCCTGGTAAGGCACCTTGAGTATGGGGGTGTTACAGACGCCCTCCTTCTTCCGGGCGAGGACTACTCGGGCTTCCTCTATGGGAGGTTGGCATACTGGCCGGTCGTGGTGAGTGTTTTACTCTTACTTTGATTATTTTGAAAACACGATGAATGATCATCGGTTAATGGAAATCATTTGACTTTGCAGGAGGTCGAGGCGGCGGGTATCGAGCCCCCAGAGTACCCCGAGACCCTTGAGTACACCGACGCGATGGGGATGACGACGATCTCCGAGCTGCGTGACTTTGGCGTGGCGATGACGGATGCTGGCTTGGATGAGTGGCAGCATCTGATTTGGAGGGTGAGTCTCTAACTTGTACAATTTTGTGTAAGAACACTTTTGCTTGAGTTTGTCGAATCGTTAAGAATCTCTTTTTTTTTTAAATGCAGGTTGCGCCATTCCGGTTCGTGGCTTTGTGGAGGGTAGCCAACTGGCTGCGGTCTACTGCCATCGAGGCACTTGTTGGCGGTCGAGGACGTCAGGTATGAACCTTCCGTTTACTTCATTTTTGAATTTTCTAATTTTATTGTTTGATTGCTTGAAATGATTGACATGAGCCAATTGTTGTGTTTGCAGGGGGAGCGACCTGGAGCGAGAGCTAGCCCAGTCTCGGGAGGAGACAGCTCGCCTGCTGAGGGAGTTTGAAGTTCGTGATGCCGAGATTGCCGCTCTCGACGCGAGAGTTGCTGAGCTAGGCGGCGACCAACAGTAGTTCTTGTTGTTTTTTGTTGTTGGCTGTATTTTGCACATTTTGTACATTTTTAGGACCCACATTTTGGACATTCGGACTTTGTTTGGGGGCTCGAGCCCCCAGTTTGGTGTACATATCCCCTTTTGGTTGTATATATCATGGCCTGAGTGCCTTTGCTGCTGGGTTGTTTTGTTTGTACCTGCAGGTTAGCTTTGAACAGGTTTGGTAGATGACGGTTTATGCCGTCATGCAGCCGAAATTTACACAGAAATTCACATAGGATATACATTTGTACACATGGCCTAAATTAGCGCAAAACAACGACTCGAAAATGCAAAAAAATGCAAAAATTTTGCTGGAAATGACCGGACGGTAGGGAGGGCTACCCCTTAAAAAAAAAGAAAAAAAGAAACATGTAAGTTTGAAATTTAATGTGGAACGGGAGTGAAATGATTCCCCGAAAAAGAAAATTAAAAAGAAATTTATAAGTTTGAAAATAAATAAATTAATTTGGTGAAATGATTCCCCAAAAAGAAAATTAAAAAAGAAATGCATAAGTGTGCTAAAATGACGAAAATGTCGATACTGCCTCGAAATACGTGCCCGTGGAATTAGGAAACACGAAACATGGTAATTTGATGGATTTACCAAAATAATAACCCGTATGAATAGGAAATTATTATCTGAGGAATTAGGAAAGATCCAACGCGGAAAATCACAGAAAGGAGGTTGAGGAAGAGGCGCAGCAAGAGCTGCGTCCCTTTGAAGAGGCGCAGCAAGTGTTGCGCCTGTTCCCCAGTGTATCCGTCCTGACGGATTTTAGGAAACAGCTTTTAGTATAAATAGAGACGTCGAGGGAGGTTTTATTCACATAATTCTTCCGTCTTTCTTCCGTCTTATTACATAAAGCTTCTCAAAATAAGAATACATCATGAATACTCTCCAAATTCGTCTGAAGGAGTGGACAAATGAGTTCTCCAATGTGGAGAAACGCGACATGGGTGCTTATAATTTTGGAGCACTTTTGAGTTTGAAGTTGATCAAGGTAGTCAAACCATTCCTAGATGCCTGTCTTGATTATTGGGACCCGAATTATCACGTATTTGCCTTCCCCGGAGGCGACATTTGCCCATTTCCTTAAGAAATTGTTGCAATTGGTGGTTGGGATCCGGAGCATTTGCTTGCTATTCCCTCTACTTCTCAAGGATACAAGAACAAGTATAGGGATTTGCTTGGGTTGACAAGAGCTGAGGTTGACCGTCTTGTGATCTCAAAGGGAGTGCGAATGTTGGATTTCATTGATCGATTCATCAATAAGGCAGATCCCACTATTTCTTATGTTGTCAGGCGAAGGGCATTCGGGTTTTGCCAACTACATGTATATGTCCTTCAAGGGCATGTGGATGAGGATTTTGTTGGAGTGTCCCCGACAATAATGCGATCACAATTGTCGATCATGAGGATCACATGTTTAAATCTCATTTTTAAGAATACGTAAGGGATGATTCATTATATAGACAACTGATCAACATTAATCGGTAACGATTGGCTTGCTAGAGTTTGACGTTACTGTCGTGGGACGGTGGTGGTCAGTTGATCCCTTAAGGTCACACCTAAAGGATGATGCCCTAATCTGTAAAGTTGATTAATTGTATGACGATACAAGTTGATCAATTCCTTAAAATTGAACAATTAAATTAGTGAGAGAGAATATTGATATCTTATTGTAATGGGATTAAATAAGATTTATTTTAGTAATAAAAATGCTTTATTACTAAAATTGCTTATTGTTTGAGAAACGATAGAGATAAGAATGAATGGTTAATTATAATTACAAGATGTTGTGAATTATAATTAAATGAACCATTTTATTTATGTGATCAAGTATCAGTACTCAATTTGTTGAATGTAATTTAATTAATTTACAAAATGATATTTATGTGATAAATATGCATTAAAATTAATTAATAACATGTAACATGCTACATGTGACATATTGTGTGACAAATGACAAATTGACAAAATAAAATGGTAGTCCATTTTATGAATATGGACCGAAATAAAGAGGGTTTAGTGAATGGTGGTAGTTTATTTTAATAAGCTAAAATAACACCATCATGACACTACTTACCTAGCCTTACATGCCTAAGGTTTAGATAAGAACAAAAGTAAAAAGGGAAGGACCATATATTGGTCCTCCACCTCCCCATAACCGTGCCCCCTTTGGTCATTAGAGAATTTTTGTTCTCTACTCATTTAACACATGCATGTTCATTCATTTTACATGCATCTTTCTCTCTACTCCTTCATCTTTTCTCTAAAACTTGAGAAATCTTGATTCAAATTGTTCAATCACATTACTAATATTATTAGTGTAATATATGAGTATTAGTAATTAATTTTAAGGTAAACTACTAAACAAATATCTAGCACATATTATTTATAGAGATAGGGGATAATCTTGGGTGCAATCAAGAGGAGTGGCTTCTATACTTGAAGTCTTTGGAGGATCATCCTAACATATTGAAAGCTCAAGAACAAGTGAGGTGGGAGACTTCACTTGTGCCCAAAATATCCGAAATATCAAAAGTAAGGAACCGTTTTTCTCCTTACTCTTGTATTTGTTTTGCATGCATAAGATCCTTAAGTTTTTATGACTAAAACTTTAAACTAAAATATGTGATATTTAAAATATGATTTCAAACAGATTTGAGAGGCGATCCTCGTTATCTGAGCCTGATTGAGCAAATGGAGCTGCGCAGGAGCCCATCTTGCCTGTGTTTAGGAGAGATGCTGTTGGGGTTAGATAACAGGAAAGCCAATCGTGACCTTCCTTATCTGGGAAGTCCCTGTGGGAAATATCGGTATATTTCATCAAGAAAATTTTGGATTATAACGAAATTATGAAATATGAAATTACGAGTCATAAATGAAATTGCATAAACAAAAGAATAGAGATTAGAATCAACCTCCGGTCCTAGCAATATGGCCTAAGAACAAATATCGAGATCGATATTCTTCTAATCGTTGCACCCAAGATGCTCCGAGAAATGCCCTTTTCTTGCTAGAAAGAAAACCCTAATTTCTAATAATTTTAGGGTAATTTTTAGGGTTTTGTGATGAGAGTGTTTTTGTGAAAAAAAATCAAGTAAGTAAAATGATTCTTCCTCTCTCCTCTTAAAACCGTCCAAAGGGAGCAAAAGGAGGAAGATATTTTTCTTCTTTTATTTTCCTAAAATCAAGTGACCAACAACCAAAAATAAGAAGAAAATCTTCTTATTTTCGGTTATTGTCAAAATGTATAATATGTGTATATTTATCAATTGTCATTTATGTCATCACGTATTTAATAAGTCCACACAACAGTTTGTAGTCGATTTATTAATACCGGTCTGTAATTATTTATTATGACAATTTCGTATAATATATACATTAACTATAAATATCGCATATTTATAATTTGCTTAATTAAATATAACCGTTTACGTTTAATTACGAATTAACATCTTAATTCGTTTAAGCTAACATTATATACATTAATTAAATATAACAGTTTATATTCAATTTACGAATTAACAATTAATTCATCTCAGCTAATATTATTTAATTGTATTAAATAATCGTCTCATCATCACATTGACTAACTTTTTAGTCAAATACATGGACTAACCTTTTAGTCATATAAGGCATCAATGTGATTATATCTTCATATAATCACATCTCTCAAACACATCCTTTAGGTGTGACTTTTAGGGACCAGTTGATCACCGCCATCAGTATGATAATAACGTCAAACTTCTAGCAAGCCAACCGTTATTAGTAAACTTTAATCAACTGATAAAATACTAAGTATACCCTGTGAACCTATAAGAGATTTATACACGTTATCACACTAATTGGGGAGGACACTAGCTCCAACAATCTCCCACTTGTCCTCACAAGTGTATGTGCAATAACCGATTCTCATATCCTTAATTTCTCCCACTCAATGTAAAACAATTTGCAAAATCCGTATTCACAAAGGTCGTATTTTACAAGTGATTAATATCAAGAGTGGTTTTCCCGACTAGAGAGTAACTTAACTGATAAACGAATCATCATTCGAGCATGGCCATGCATTTCAGTTACAACTCCTCGAGTGGCCCTGAGAAATGACTAAACCTGATAAAGGTTGGATATTTTCTTCAACTCGAATCCTGCAGATATAAGCACAATATGAAATGACCCAAAGTAAAAATCGCTTAGCCTCTGTTACGGTCGACCATGAGAAAGAAACCAAAGTCACCCAAAAACTGCCTTAATCTCAAGAGATAGTCGATAGTCAAAAGAATCGACTCTAGGAACACAATGGACGTCCAATCCACGACCTGGCACCGAATGTTTTTAAACATTTAGGACTCCATTACGTTGTCACAATGTCCTACGAGGTATCGTTATAACTCGCATATGTGATCGATCAGCCAACCGTTTGACTTATGGCTCGTTGAACCCAGTATCAATCAACTTCACAATATAAAAGCCAGAGTTATCAGCTCATGTAGGCGATTACGGACCAAAACAAATATAATGTAATTCAGTTCACTTTGTGGCGTTCAATGTTGTCGTACAATCTACATGAAAAACAAAATATGAAAATAATACGATGAAGTTATAAATAGCGTATGAAAAAGAAAATGTATCGAATCCATAATCAACTACTACCACTCACGAACACGTTTAATTCCCATGGAAATAACGTGCCCTTCATGCTTATCATATTTCAATGGTTTAGTGAGAGGATCCGCGATGTTGTCATCCGAAGAAATCTTGTCAATCACCATCTCCTCTTGCTCCACGTAATCACGGATCAGGTGAGCCTTCCGATGTACATGTCTAGACTTGTTGCTAGACTTAGGCTCCTTAGCCTGGAACATGGCACCTCTATTGTCACAATAGATGGTGATTGGGTCATTCGAACTAGAAACTATGGTTAGTCCTTGTAAGAATTGACGCATCCATATAGCTTCCTTTCACGCTTCTACGAAGCGGCATAGTACTCTTGATTGATAGTAGAATCTGCTACAACTTCCTGTTTGGAACTTTTCCAGCTGACCGCAGCACCATTAAGAGTAAAAACGAATCCAAACTGAGATTTAGAATCATCTCGATCCGTTTGGAAGCTAGCATCTGCGTAACCGATTGCACATAGCTTAGTATCTCCTCCATAAGTCAATGCCCAATCCTTAGTTCTCCGTAGGTACTTAAGGATGTTTTTAACAGCTATCCAGTGTGTTTCACCTGGATTGTTTTGGTACCGACCCGTCATACTCAATGCATATGCCACGTCTGGATGTGTGCATATCATGGCATAAATCTTTGATCCTATGGCTGATGCATAAGGAACGCGACTCATGCGTTCAACCCCTTCAGGTGTCGTGGGTGACTGAGACTTGCTCAAATGCATCCCAGGAGTCATTGGAAGGTTCCCCTTCTTGGAGTTGGTCATGCTGAACCTTTCAAGAATCTTATCTAAATAAGACTCCTGACTCAGTGATAACATCCGTCCTGATCTATATCGATATATACGGATTCCCAATATGCGTTGTGCCTCACCCAGATCTTTCATCTGGAAATGGTTCTTCAACCATCCTTTTACCGCAGATAAGAGAGGAATGTCATTCCCAATCAAGAGTATGTCATCGACATACAATATCATGAAAATAATCTTGCTCCCACTCGACTTGATATATAAGCATGGTTCCTCGACCGATCGAGTGAAACCATACTCTTTTATCACCTGGTCGAAACGATGATTCCAACTCCGAGAAGCTTGCTTAAGTTCATAAATGGAACGTTTAAGCTTGCACACTTTCTTAGGATTTTCAGGATCTATGAAACCTTCGGGTTGTACCATGTACAATTCCTCCTCCAAATAACCATTTAAGAAGGTGGTTTTCACATCCATCTGCCAAATTTCATAGTCATGAAAAGCGGCAATCGCTAAGATTATCCTAATGGAACGCAGCATAACTACGGGTGCAAAAATTTCATCATAATGCAATCTGTGCACTTGAGTGAAACCTTTTGCCACTAGTCGTGCCTTATAGGTATCTGGTTGCCCGTTTATAGAATGCTTTATTTTGTAAAGCCATTTGCACTGAAGAGGTCGTACCTTGTTAGGTAAATCAACAAGATCCCATACGTCATTCTCATACATGGAGTCCATCTCGGATTGTATGGCTTCAAGCCATAGCTTAGAGTCGGAACAGGTCATGGCACCTTTATAGGTAGCGGGTTCATTACTCTCTAGGAGCAAAACGTCATTTTCCTCGACCATACCAATGTATCTGTCTGGAGGATTAGAAACTCTACCCGACCTCCTAGGTTCCTGAGGAATGTTAACCATATCATTAGTTGAAGAAACATCTTCCTCCATCTGTTCCTCGGTTGTTGGTTCTTGAATCTCCGACAACTCGAAGGTTCTATTACTTGACTTGTTCTCGAGAAATTCTTTCTCTAAGAACATTGCACTAGCCGCAACAAAAACTCGATGTTCGGTAGGCGAATAGAAGTAATGACCAAACATTCCTTTTGGATAACCAATAAAGTATGTCTTGACCGATCGCGGGCCGAGATTATCCTCGTGTCTCCACTTGACATAAGCCTCACAGCCCCAAACCCGAATAAAGGACAAGTTAGGGACCGTTCCCTTCCATATTTCATACGGAGTCTTGTCGACAGCTTTAGACGGACTTCGGTTAAGTATAAGAGCAGCTGACAAAAGAGAAAAACCCCATAATGAATCAGGTACTACCGTGTGACTCATCATGGATCGAACCATATCAAGTAGTGTTCGATTTCTCCGTTCGGACACACCATTTAATTGAGGTGTTCCAGGTGGAGTTAACTGTAAAACTATTCCACAGTCTTTAAGGTGTTGATCAAACTCATTTGAAAGATATTCGCCACCCCGATCTGAACGGAGTGCTTTAACCTTTCTTCCCAGTTGGTTCTCAACCTTATTCTGGTATTCCTTGAATTTTTCAAAAGACTCACTTTTATGCTTCATTAAGTAGACATATCCGTATCTACTCAAATCATCCGTGAAAGTGATAGAATATCTATAGCCGTCTCTTGCGGTGATTGACATAGGTCCACATACATCAGTATGTATGAGTCCTAATAGGTCATTAGCGCGCATTCCAACACCTTTGAAGGAAATTCGAGTCATTTTGCCGATAAGACATGATTCACACGTGCCAAAAGATGATAAATCAAATGTGGAGATAGTCCACTCTCAATGAGTTTCTTTACACGTTTTTCATTTATGTGTCCCATTCGACAATGCCATAGATAAGTTTGATCTTTGTCACCAACCTTTAATTTCTTATTATTCACATGTAATATATCTGTGGTTTGATCTAAGATATAAATTCCATTCATGGAAACTGCTTTGCCATAAACCATTTCATTAAAAGAGAAAATACAGCTATTGTCCTTTATTGAAAATGAAAAACCGTCTTTATCAAGTACGGAAACAGAAATAATATTCTTAGATAAACTGGGTACATAGTAACAGTTATATAAATATAACTTAAAACCACTCGGGAGCTGGATTACGTATGTTCCTATTGAGACTACCGCAACTCTTGCCCCATTCCCGACTCGCAGGTCCACATCACCCTTTGCGAAGGGTGTGATTTTTTTTAGGCCCTGCAAATGATTACACAAATGAGAACCACAACCAGTATCAAGTACCCAAGTTCCGAAACTTGCATGGTTAATCTCAATCATATGAATATAAGATGACATACCAACAGGAGTTACGCGGCCTGCTTTTATGTCCTCACGGTACACAGGACAGTTCCTCCTCCAATGCCCAGTCTTGTGACAATGGTGGCACTCAACGTTACCGCCCTTGCTCTTTTCCTTGCCTTATGAGCCACTAGTCTCACTAGGCCCACTCTTACCGTTTCCTGACTTCTTAAACTTTGGCTTTCCTACAGTTAGGTCGCCGTGAGCTTTGCCCTTACCCTTATTCTTGTTGGAAATCATGAGAACATCTTGCTTCATGCTCCCATTCAATTTCATATCCTTCTCGGTCTGTACGAGAAGTGAGTGTAGCTCATGAGGACTTTTCTTCATGTCATTCATGTAGTAATTTGCCCTGAAAAGGGCAAAACCATCATGAAGTGAATGAAGCATACGGTCAATGACTATGCTCTCACTGATTTTGCAATCAATTGCCTCCAGTTTCTCGACATTCTCAATCATGTTAAGAATGTGTGGGCTAACCGGTTGGCCCTTCTGGAGTTTCGCCTCAAAGAAGCGACAGGTATGCTCATAAGTAACGATTCTCGGTGCTTTTGAGAACTCATTAGTGAGCGTGGTGAAAATCTTGTTTGCACCTTGGGCAATGAAGCGTCTTTGCAAATTGGTTTCCATTGCAAAAATGAGTACGTTCTTTATCACACCCGCTTCCATGACGAAGTCACTATAAGCAAGTGACTCGTTAGCTCTTGCATTGGGGCCTGGGTTTGGCGGTATTGGCTCAGTCAAGTACTTGAGTTTACCGTCAGCAATGGCAGCATTCCGTAATGATGCCTCCCAGTCCGCAAAGTTGGATCCGTCATTCTTCAGTCGTGTGGACTGATTCATGTGGTCCATGAAAGTTTTGAGCCAGGACTCGCGTGCAAGTGTGGCACTTGGCATAGGGATATCATTATTTCCAGCCATTTGTTGTAAGCAGTATTATTAATATAAAACGAATTCTACACTGCGAAAAGAAGAAGAAAAATATAATAGTCATACTCATCGTTATGATTTAAGTCTTATGCAAAACTGTTATAATGCGAAGACTCAAGCATTTATACAATTGACCTCCCTCAAGAATTATATAAATGATCCCAAGATTCAATTATCTATAAATTGATAAACCAACCTCTTGGCTAATTCTACTTTTAGAATTCTTGGTTGATAAATTTATGTAAATTCTATCTATAGTCCATCATAATCTCGAGAAATTCTTCGGATTATAATGTTGAGGTAAAATAAGTCAACACAAACTACTTACCCAACGTAGAAGGGGTCATATGGAGAGTAAGGTCATATATGCCTACCGACAAATAAGGGATTCATAGTTGTTTGGCCTATAAAGACTAGTCTCAATTTTAGTTTTAGAGGAAGATCCCATCAACTTTATTTTAATTCATTTTAAGTGAACTAATATCTAGCATGCGTGAATGAATAAACTAAGATGATGGCTTAAAATAGTGTGACATCTTTATGTCCATGATAACTAACATCCAAACTATATGAGTCAATTTTCATGCATTTAAGTAGGTGGTTTGGTTTAGGCGGAATATGATGCACTAATTGTCATGCGAAGAAAAGCAACAAGAATGGAAAAACGTAAAACAAAAATAAAGTCCTAGTGTGGCCTATCTACCAAAATGAACAAAAATACAACTTTGGAATTCTTCCTAGGACCCGAGAAGCTTGTCTTGATGTTCCATCTTGGTCCATGTAGCGGGAGTGAGCAATCCAATCTCCATCTTTAGTCTTCTCAAAATTACAAATAATAAATTACAAAATAAACCTATTTACATTCTAATTTCAAAACCATAATACTTAAAGAAAACCAAAGGAGATACGAGATCTCAAAATTACATCAAGATTATGTTTCCATCATTACGAAAACATAATCAACTAAGGCCACACTAGGTAATACAAATTTACAACCGATTGCAAAAATACGTAAATAAACCATTCAACAATTCATACAACTAAATAAAATGCATCAATAATAAATTAAACATTCAAGACATAATTCCTTAATTATGTAGAATAATTTATCCAAACTACCTATTTTAAAATGATCAAAATTATGTGACAATTCCTCAATTACTCACAACAATTCCAATCTTAATACACATTAACTTGTAAGGTGAATTAATCTAACATTATTTTAAACCACTTTAAAATAATTGGGTATCTAAAATTTGTGAACTTTTTCACAACAAACAATCACACATTATTAGACCTGGCAAACAGATCGGGTCGTGTCGGGTTCGTGTTCGTGTCACATGTAAACGGGTCACAAACCCTTCAACCCAAACCCGACCCGTTTAAATCTCGTGTCGTGTTCGTGTCGACCCACTTACATAAATGGGTCATCAAGCCTCAACCCTAACCCGTTAATATCGTGTCGGGTTCGGGTCGTGTTTTCGTGTCATGTCAATATTTGGAAAGTTTTAAGTATATTTATGTGATGAAAGATAAAAAAATTAGGATTAATTTATTAAACAGGTCATTCGTGTCGGGTTCGCGTTTAGAGAGCTCGACCCAAACCCGACCCAATTAAATATCGTGTCGTGTTCGTGTCGACCCACTTACATAAATGGGTCATTGAGCCTCAACCCAAACCCGTTAATTTCGTGTCGATTTCGTGTCGTGTTTTCGTGTCGTGTCATTATTTGCCAACTCTACACATTATAGATATGATGTATAAAAATAATCGGCCAAAACAAAAAAAACAAAAAAAAAAAAACGAAACCATTTTTTTTTCTCTGCTCTCGGCATTCAGCCCAAAAAACCGAAAAAAAAAACTTTTTTTTTTCTTTTTTTTGAAAATAGCCCCTTGTATGTGAACAAATCTGTTTAATGTTGCTACTATAACAAGATTGGCATAATCATCAACTTTTAATTTAAACATAAATCCAAACTAGATGATTCAATTTAACCTCTTAAAATGAATATCTAAATTATGATTAAATCGATTATCTGAAAATTTGATTCATCACAATTGATTTGAACATTATTAAATTAATGAATCATGATTCTTAAACAACAATTTAACATCATGTATGCCAAAACTATATAGCAAAAACAAATGAACACCATAAATCAAAACAATTTCCATTTACATTTCAATTTAATTCTTATTAAATCAAAACATCTACAAATTTATCATATTATCATCTTAACATATTAAAACAACAATATCAATAAATCAAAATGGAAACAAAACAACAACAAAAAAAAAAAACAAAAACCCTCTCGGCCAAAAAAAAAAATTCATTCGGCCGAAATTTTTTTTTTCAATTTTTTTTTTTGTTTAAATTCATTTATGAAATTCATATAAAATAATTTCGTGGCCTTTGCTCGATACCACTTGTGGGAAATATCGGTATATTTCATAAAGAAAATTTTGGATTATAAAGAAATTATGAAATATGAAATTACGAGTCATAAATGAAATTGCATAAACAGAAGAATAGAGATTAGAATCAACCTCCGGTCCTAGCAATATGGCCTAAGAACAAATATCAAGATCGTTATTCTCCTAATCGTTGCACCCAAGATGCTCCGAGAAATGCCCTTTTCTTGCTAGAAAGAAAACCCTAATTTCTAATCATTTTAGGGTAGTTTTTAGGGTTTTGTGATGAGAGTGTTTTTGTGAAAAAAAATCAAGTAAAATGATTCTTCCTCTCTCCTCTTAAAACCGTCCAAAGGGAGCAAAAGGAGGAAGATATTTTTCTTCTTTTATTTTCCTAAAATCACAACTTATTTTCGGTTATTGTCAAAATGTATAATATGTGTATATTTATCAATTGTCATTTATGTCATCACGTATTTAATACGTCCACACACAACAGTTTGTTGTCGATTTATTAATACCGGTCTGTAATTATTTATTATGATAATTTCGTATAATATATACATTAACTATAAATATCGCATATTTATAATTTGCTTAATTAAATATAACCGTTTACGTTTAATTACGAATTAACATCTTAATTCGTTTAAGCTAACATTATATACATTAATGAAATATAACAGTTTATATTCAATTTACGAATTAACAATTAATTCGTCTCAGCTAATATTATTTAATTGTATTAAATAATCATCTCATCATCACATTGACTAACTTTTTAGTCAAATGCATGGACTAACCTTTTAGTCATATAACGCATCAATGTGATTATATTTTCATATAATCACATCTCTCAAACACATCCTTTAGGTGTGACTTTTAGGGACCAGTTGATCACCGCCATCAGTATGATAATAACGTCAAACTTCTAGCAAGCCAACCGTTATTAGTAAACGTTAATCAACTGATAAAATACTAAGTATACCCTGTGAACCTATAAGAGATTTATACACGTTATCACACTAATTGTGGAGGACACTAGCTCCAACAGTCCCATTATTTTGCAGGTAAAAGAATATAATTCTCCTTTTCTTTTTTTTTTTCGATTCTCGTTTTTTTTTTTCTTTTTTTTAATACCCGCTTTTGGTAGTTCTGGCTTATGGAGCGTCTTCGATTGATCGAGCCCCCAGTTATTGTTCCTGCTTATCATGCTCGCTCAATTGCAATGAGGGCTAGGCTCTACATGGTGGACTTCACTCGAGTCTGCAACTATTGGGAAAACAAACTGAAGAGTGATGATGGCCCCTTGATTAGATGGATCGTACCATGGTGACATCTCAAATCTGTCACTGGAGTATCATCTTTGAATCCTACCCGATTTGTGCGCATTCCTTGCTTGGAGTTTATGATATGCATCTTCCCGGAGAGGTTGATGAGGCAGGTCGGATTGAAGCAGATGATTCTGAAGCTTGACATTGTCCCGCAGACTGTCGTGGCGCTTACTACTGAGAGTCGAAGAGAATGGGCCATCAAATGGGCTCAAAGAAATATGTGGTTCTTAAACTCTTCTGTTAGTGCTCTATGGGTGTCAGATTCCTATCTGCGGTGGAGGAAAGCTTCTACTCCGGAGGAGCGCGAGAGATTAAGGAAGCGCGAGCCTGTTGATTATAAGGTTCGCGATATAGAAAAGGAGAAAGAGAAGCATCTGACTGAGGGAGAGGAAGAAGCCGGGTTTCGAGTTGTTCATCCTTCGAAGAAACCGAAGACTTCTCCTGCCATGGAAAAGGTGATTGACAAGAATGGCAAGGCTGGACCACGAGAGAGACCATTGGTGATTAGGTCTGAAGTGGCGCAAGAGCGTCCGACTCGAGGTCGGGACAAGAAATATGATAAAAATGACAAAGGCAAAGGGAAAATGGAAGAATAGCCTAAGTCCTTATTATTATTTATTATTATTATTATTATTTTAATAAGAAGGTGGGGTTTTTAGAATCCTAGCCTATATTTTTTTAGCATTATTTTTATTATATAGCGTATTATTATTATTAGAAATGAAATAAAAAAAGGTTAATTGGTTATGAAACCGTTGTGATTTTCTATTATTATTCTTGTCGAATTCCAAATGCGTATGCAAATGTCCTTCTATTTACATTTAAAATAATTAATAGGTTGTATCATGTGAAGGATTGCCTACGTATTCATTAGAAAATAAAATCAAACCCTTGCGCGTAGTTCAAGTAAATGTAAAAGAATAATTGTTCTAAGCATGAGCTTGTAATGAACTTAGAAAATAAGCATGAGATTTTACTTACTCCTAAAATGCAATTCAGCTTATTTGATGATATGAGGATGACAAATTGTCAAAATGCAAGAGCAAGGTGACGTCATATTATTTTAGCATGGCCAGGGGCCGTTTATTCCATGCCACATGAGCGACACGTGAGATTACGCGAGGCGCGTTTTTTTGCTCCTATTCTAGGCATAGTAACATTTCAGTTGGTCGAGGTTTGTCGGGTTGGCAAATTCATTCTCATCTAGGTCTGTGATCCTAACCGCACCCCCTAAAAGTATGGACTTGACTAGAAATGGCCCGGCCCAATTGGGTTTGAATTTTCCTCGTGGATCGACAGGTAAAAGAGCTCTAATTGATTTGAGTACCAAGTCTCCTTCTTTGATGTTCCTTGGCTTAACCCTTTTGTTGAAGGCTCGTTTGATACGTTCCTGATATGTTTGCATATTATGTAATGCACGTAATCTACGTTCATCTAGGAGGATGAGTTCTTCATATCTATCCCTCTTCCAATCGGCCTCTGGGATTTGACTTTCGAATAAAATACGCAAGGATGGTATTTCTAGCTCTACTGGTTGTACAGCTTCCATGCCGTAGGTTAAATAGAAAGGGGTGGCCCGAGTTGGCGTCCTAACAGATGTACGTTATCCCCATAAAGCAAAAGGTATCTTGCTTGGCCAATCTCGATAGTTGTCAATCATTTTCTTGAGAATTGTGACAACATTCTTGTTTGCCGCCTCTACCGCGCCATTAGTTTGTGGTCTATATGGCGAGGAGTGGTGATGCTTGATTTTGTACTTGGCTAGCAATTGCTCAGTCTCAGCTTGGAAATGTGACCCATTGTCACTAATGATCTCATGTGGGCAACCGTATCGACAGATGATGTTGTTTTGTATGAACTTCGCTACATTCTTGGCCGTGAGACTAGTGTAGGAAGCCGCTTCTACCCATTTGGTGAAATAATCGATTGCCACTAAGATGAAATAGTGACCTCCTGTTCCGGCTGGAGTGATCTTTCCGATTATATCAATTCCCCAAGCAGAAAATGGCCAAGGAGATGTCATGGTGTAAAGCAATGAAGGAGGGACATGTTGCACATTCCCGAAGATTTGACAGTTGTGGCAATGTCTTACATATTTGATGCAATCGGATTCCATTTTGGTCCAATAATACCCCAAACGTGTGATTTTCTTGGCCATCATGGGTCCACTCATATGAGGACCGCATTCTCCATCATGGACTTCTTCCATCACTTTCCGTGCCTGTGAATGATCAAGGCAACGTAGGATTACACCAAGAGGTGTTCTTTTGTATAAATCTCCTTGCATGAGAACGTATTGGGAAGCTAGTAAGCGTATAGCGCGTTGTCCCCTCTTTTCCATATCTGGTGGATAAGTGTCATTGATTTTGAAGTTCAGGATTGCTTCGAACCAAGGTTCCTCTGTGATTTCCTCTTCACCGGTGATTTGGTGCACATAAGCTGGCTCTGATCGTCGTTCGATGCATAAAGGTATTTCTACCATCCTATCCGACATGTTAATCAAAGATGCAAGTTTTGCAAGAGCATCTGCAAATTGATTCTCTTCTCGAGGTAGGTGTAGGTAGGTTACTTGATCGAAGAACTGGGCAACTTGGTCTATTCTAGCTTGATAAGATGCTAAGCTTTCACTTCGGATTTTCCAAGATCCCGTGATTTGGTTGATGATCAAAGATAAATCCCCATGTACTCGAAGATTCTTAATGCCTAAACCTACCACTGCTTGTAATCCAATGAGACAAGCTTCGTATTCTGCAACGCTATTTGTCACCTCGAAGTCAGTTTAACAGAGATTGGTGTATGCTCGCCTTCAGGAGAAATGAGCAACACTCCTATTCCAAATCCTCTTAAGTTCGATGCTCCATCAAAATAAAGGTCTCAGGAGTCTATATCGGTTTGGAGTATATCCTCATCCAGAAACGACCAGGTGTCTATCGTTTGTGTATCATTGATGGGATTTTCTGCGAAGAACTCGGCAACGGTGCGCCCTTTTATAACTTTAAGAGGTACATACTTGAGGTCGAACTCTGAGAGCATCAAAGTTCATCTTGCTAGGCGTCCATTGAGAACGGGTTTCTCGAAGAGGTATTTGACATGATCCATTTTAGAGTATATTTTGACGGAGTATCTAAGCATGTAATGGCGTAGCTTCTTCGTTGCTCACACAAGAGCGAGGCATGTCTTTTCGAGTGGTGTGTATTTGCACTCGTACTCCAAGAACTTCTTACTAAGGTAGTAGATAGCTCTTTCTTCTTTTCCTACGGTTTGCGCTAGCATGGCGCCCATGGCTGTTCAGTTACCGTGAGATATAAACCAAGAGGTTGATCTCGTTGAGGTGGCATGAGCACTGGCGGCTTGGCTAGTATCTCCTTGATTCGGTCAAATGCCTTTTGACTGTCATCATCCCACATGGTGTGATCTTTTTTCTTGAGCTTTTTGAAGATAGGTTCACAGATCATGGTGAGTTTCGATATGAACCGACTTATGTATTGCACCTTACCTAGGAATCCTCTAACTTCTTTCTCCGTTTGAGGTTGCGGCATTTCGATTAGAGCTTTGATCTTAGAAGGGTCTATTTCTATTCCTCGTTGGCTAACAACGTATCCCAGGAGTTTACCAGATTTTACTCCGAATGCGCATTTCTGAGGATTGAGCCTCATGTTGTACTTTCGTAACCTTGAGAAGAATTTGCAAAGGTTCGCAATGTGCCCCTCTCTATCCTTGGACTTGACAATCATGTTATCTACGTATACCTCAACTTATTTATGCATCATGTCATGTAAAAGTGTAGTTGCGGTGAGTTGATATGTAGCTCCGGCGTTGATTAATCCAAACGGCATAACCGTGTAGCAATTAATAGGTTCCCCATTGAGTGACGAAGGCGGTCTTATGCATATCTTCTTCGGCCATCTTGATTTGGTTATAACCCGCGTACCCATCCATGAAGGATAATAATGCGTGATCTGCTGTATTATCCACCAATATGTCGATATGTGGTAGAGGAAAGTCATCTTTAGGACTTGCTTTGTTTAAGTCTCTAAAATCAACACAAACACGGATTCTCCCATCCTTTTTGGGTACGGGTACTATGTTAGCTACCCAGTCTGAGTACTCGGAAACTTTGATGAACCCGGCTTTGAATTGCTTATCGACTTCTTCCTTGATCTTAAGAGCCCATTCTATCCTCATTCGACGAAGTTTCTGTTTCACGGGTTTGAAACCTGGTTTGATTGGGATTCTATGTTCTGCAATGTCTATGTCGATCCCTGGCATGTCTTTGTAGGACCAAGCAAAAACGTCTTTGAACTCGTGTAGGAGGTCTATGAAATTGGCCCTTTTAGTAGAGCTCAAGGTCATCCCTATCCTAAGTTCTTGGGGTTCTAGTTCGGTTCCAATGTTGATGGGTTCAGTGTTCTCTATTACCGGTCCCCCTTCCCCCTCTTGTAGTATTTCCTTGGCTATATAGGGAGGTATCTCGATCGAGTCTGGGTCTGGGTCATCCTCAGTATCATCGTAAACAGAATTGCATTCAAGATAACACAAAGAGCAAGCAGAACCTGATTTATTCATATTAAAGTTTGAGAAAAGTTGAAACAAAGAAGCCATCTGATCTGTAGTCAGTGGCGGTGAAGGGACAGTCGTTGGGACATTTCTCAAACTACTGTTACTACTTGATGCTAAGCTAGGAGAAACAATGGGAATGGGAATGACGACAGGAGGAGACTCTCTAGGAACTTCTCTAGACTCTGACTCTGACTCCGACTCTGACTCTGACTCGAATTCATCGTCTTCTGGTTCTCCTTTGAACATTTCTCCTTCTCCACTAGTGAGTTTGAAGAGTCTTCCTTGGTTGTTTGTCCACTTGATTGACTTTCTCCATCCTTTCTGCTGGTTGGTGTTGGTTTCTGTGATTAATGCGGTAGGGTTGAAGTGATCGTCTTGAAGTATCATGTAAATGATCTCATCCTGCGCGGCTTTAACAAATCGATCTTCTCCAAATAGTAGACTAACGGCTTGTTCGTCCAAGCAAGATGCTTGACGAGTCTTGACGGTAGGAACTGTTTCTGGAGGAATGAAATAGCAATCGTGAAAGATCTCGATTCCGGCTAGCTTCCTTTCGAGATAGTGCCAAGGTTCGGGAAATCCGTGAAAGAGTTCTTGACTTCCTTCCCTAACGAAGTATCCATTTAGGGTAGGGAGGTAGGGTCGCATTTGGATTCCCACATTCTTACGGTTTTGAACTTGAGCGAGCATCTCGAGAACTTCCTCTTTAGTGGGTTTGTATCCTAATCCAAGTGGTATTCTTTGTGAGTTGCCTTGTTTGTAGGGTGCAAAGGTGTTTCTTCGGATAGGATTCAAAGGCATTCCCAGGAAGTATCCTTGGGATTTGAGTATGTGGTTGACCACCAAGTTGGAGTAGGGATTGAAGTATAAGGGTGCCAACTCACTTTCTATGACATTTATGCTATGGAAGCCCCCAAGTTCATATACTGGATCCATAAGGACTTGGTTACATGACCTCTTTTCGATTATTGCTTTGATGGGTGACGAAGTGATCGTCACCACTTTGCCATTTAGTGGGATTTTGATTTTCTGGTGGAGGGTGGACGTTACCGCTTTGGAAGCGTGAATCTAAGGTCTTCCCAGAAGTATGTTAAAGGATGCTTCAATGTCCACTATTTGAAAGTTAACATTTCGCTCAATCGGCCATGTGGCTATGGTTAGGTTAGCAAGTCCTACTACCTTTCGTCGTGTACCATCATATGCGCGAACACCTTGATTGGTATGGATCTAATAGGACTCTCTCATGCCTAATTTGTATGCCGTTTTCAAGGGTATGACGTTGATTGCGGAGCCATCATCTACCAAAGTCATTGGCACATTCTTCTTTAAGCAAATGACAGTGATATAAAGAGCCAAGTTATGACTAGCACCAAAGGGTGGCAAATCTTCATCTGATAAAGTAATAGGATTACTTAGCTTTGGTGATTCTTGGAAGACCAAGTTGACTACATCGTCAGGTGTGGAATTATGTGCCACATTTAGTTTGGCCAAAGCTTGCAGTAAAGCTTGGCGATGTGGAAATGAGCTTGCCACTAGTTACCAGACTGAAAGATCAGCCTTTGTCTTCTGTAGTTGCTTTAGCAAATGGTCAGTAGAGTCATCTTCATTATCATTTGGTGTGACAATGTTGGTTGGACCATTCGCTATGGGACCGTTTTGAGAAGTGTTTTGGTATGGACGTCCCGAACGAGTTAGGTGGTCCACATCTTGATCTTCACTATTTTGGACTATTTTCTCACTGATTTTGACTAGGTAGTGTTCAGTGAGATACTCATCCTCATCATCGTCGGCCCATACTCCATTAACAGTAGCAAGTTCCCTCATCCTTATAATTTCGGCCTCCAATTGGATAATTTGGTCAATTAGTTTATCAACCATGGCTACTACTTCTTGCATCATAGCATTTTGAGAGGAGATTAGTGGTGCACGTTCTTTAAGTGTTGCATTAGGATCACGTAGGGTTGCCACTACACTCTCTAGTTCCATGACTTGCCTATTCACACTTTTTGCCCATGCGATGAAATCGGTGATGGTTGGGGAAATGGTGGAGTAGTTCCCTTCATTCTCTATTGCATGGATTTCATCTTCGACTGGAGAAATGAGGTGTGAACAATCTATGGTAGATTCTTCACTTGTAATCACTAGAATTCCAAGAGGATTCTGAGTGTTATTGGGTTTACCTCCAGGCGGTATTGGTAGGCGACCGTCTTCAATCATGTCTTGAAGTACATTTTTCAATTTGTAGCATTTTTCTATGTCATGTCCCTTACCTCTATGGTATTCGCATTATCAATTCTCATCCCAGAACTTGGATTTATTTTCTAGTTCAGGTGAAAGGCCTATGGGTTGAAGCTTGCCCAGTTTTATCAACCTTTTTAGAGCATTGGAGTATGTGTCCCCAATATTTGTGAATTTCCTTGGTGGGGTACTCTTCTTAGATGGCTCGAGAAGGTTAACTTCATCAGTCTTGCTAGTAGAGCCGTAAGAACGACTTGCTGAGCCTTGATATCCATGACCTACCGTTTTGGACAAGAGCCCTTTACGGATGTCATCTTCGATCCTTGTTCCTAGTACGGTTAAGTCTTTGAAGGTCTTGATGTTTTGGTACCTCAAATGACTTGCATAGATGGGCTTTAGATTATCCACGAATTTCTCCACGAGGGTAGCTTCATCTGGACGTTCAACAAGTTGGGTACTAGTCTTCCTCCACCTACTTAGGAAGTCGGTGAAACCTTCTTTGTCATTTTGGATAAGAACCTCTAAAGTGTGCATGTTGACTTGGATTTCATCATTATCCGCATATTGTTTGACAAACTCAATTGTGGCATCGTCCCAGGTAGCGATCTTCTTATGTTCTAGAGAATAGAACCATTGTCTTGGGATGGTGTCAAGAGATGAAGGAAAGATCCTTAAGAACATCTCGGGTTTAATGCCTTTGATAGACATGTAGTCCTTGAAAGCACGGATATGGTTCAAAGGGTTTTCATGCCCCTTGAATTTAGGAATATCCGTCATGTTGAAGTTGGTTGGCAACTTGGAACTCATGGCCTCATATTTACGATTATTCTCCCTATATATATCATCCCCTTTGAGATATATCAATTGTTCCTCCAAATATTGAAGTCGTTTCTCAGCTGCAGTCATACCTACGGGAGGGTTTTCGTCCCCGAAGTTATTCACAAATTCATCACACTTCACTTTATCGAGGAGGCAACCTCGTTTCCACGGCATATATTCGGCCTTCGATCGTGTCGAGGCGATCATACACTTGATCTTGAGTGACTTGGAGATGAGATAGTGCGGTTAGGATTTGATCATTACCATTCTGGGGTTGGTCGTTGCTCGCGTCGCTTGTTTCAGGCATCTTGGAAACTGGATAAGAGATCGACGATGAATCAAAACACGATCGACCATTCTAGCACACTTACTAAAAAAATGTTTTGACTTGTGAAGTGGGAGTGTGCCACTTGTGTCAAGTGAGCTTTGAAGAAAGGACAAAGTTTAAAAATGTGGGTCCTAGTCAACTGCAGTGTAGTTGTAGGAGTGGATTCGAAGTGAGATTTTGAAATAGGCTTAGGCCCGAAATTTGACTCGACAATTGGACAGAGTTTCGACTTGTTTTGTGCTAATATTAGGCCTATGTTTCGAAAATTTTACATCTTAAAAGGGATTTTGATTTTACAAAAATCGTCATGGCTTTGTTTAGAAATGGTGATCACATATGGTACAAGCATTTATACAGGCATTATGACGGGATGCTGAGTGCATTTAGAAAGGTTTTGGCTTAAAGGGTGGGTTGCCATACCGAACAATCAAACCCGAAGTCTGTGGAGAGGCTCGTACCAAACAAGAGTAAGGTCGATTCCTAGTCCATTTCCTCAAGTAGTGAAAGTCCTTGATACAAACAAGAGTAAGTACCATGGTATGGATGACATCAATCGCTATTCATCTTTGGGCCCAAATAAGAATTAAGACCGTTTAGACGGGACGATTGGTCGAATGGGTGGGGTTGGGCCTAGGAAGGCCGAATGAAACGGTCTAGGAAGACCGAGTTATGAAAATCGACAATTGTCTTGTACAAACTATTCCATAACCTTATTCAAGTTTCACCCTTTTGGCTACACGTAAGTGTATTATCCCCAGCGGAGTCGCCAAACTGTGGACGCGGGCCCACGGGGGCGAAAAGCGAAGCAAGCTTTTCTTTATGTTTGCATTTGTGGAGTCGCCACCAATTTATTGTGGAAAATTGGAGACCGTTCGAATATTTCATGCCATGTCAAGACACAAAGTAATGACATGAACACCAAGAACTCGTTACCCTTAGCATTCTATGTCTAGAATGACTCTCGTGGATGCCAATGAATACGGATGTTCACAGAGATCTGGAGTAAGGGGTGAGGGTACATATTAGGAAGCTCTTTTGATCGAACACCTAATCCCGCCCGCCTCGATAGCGGCCTCTACTAATGATTAGGGAAATTGTCTATACTCGATATATTGTCGATTTATATGCATGCAATGCAACATCCAACGTTTTAATCTTAACATGTGAATTAATACTAAGTCGGTTATCACATAATTTAACATACAATTGAGTCGATGTAGGAATTAAGATTGATTACATGTGAAGGCATACAAATCATACAAGAAATACAATAACAATACAATAAAGAAAATTACAATAATTACATCGGAATTATTGATTTATGTCGAAAATACATTTAAAACGGATGGTTTTAGAAAAGAAAGAATAAACAAATAAACGAACAGATAATTAGGTGATAATACGAATAATAGTAAATTAAATACGTAATTAATAAACTAAGTCGAGACAAAACGGGAGTCCAGAGACAGAACTCAACCAGGAACAGGCGCAGCAGGGCTGCGTCCTTTGGAAGAGGCGCAGCAGTCGCTGCGTCTGTTCCTTGGCTCAGTTCTGGCTGTGAAGCCGGAATTGCAAATTGTTAATATTCATTGGTGATTTAATGTTCGATTATGTTATTTGACTCGGATAGAAGTGATTAACAGATTATTTACATGTGATTGAGTCATAAAAACAATAAAACATGGACAAAATAACTAGGATGGATTAATTACAAGATTAAAAGGTTAATTACAAATACAAATTAATCAAATTAATTAGGTCAAACAGGTTGTTAATGACGAATTAATGATGGTGACGATAAATAAAAGATACAAATATATCAATGATGAATTCCAGAGATTCTATATGGATGAATCGAACCTCTAAAACCCGAATTTGATTTCAATGACGAAAACCCGCAAATATGAATTACTTGGGATTTAAGTCGGGATTTAATGACGAATTAAATACTAATGGTGATGAATAATTACAGGCTAAATTATTACGTTCAGATTGTTATATTAAAGAAACAAAGAACAAATGAAAACAAAAGAAAAACAAACGAATTAACAAAAGACGAAGGAAGAAGAAAGGAAGCAGGAACTGCGGCAGCCTCACGAAGAGGCGCAGCAGGTGCTGCGTCCCTTCGAAGAGGCGCAGCAGTTGTTGCGTCCTTTCTCGACGTCTGTCTCCTGATAATTCGTAAAAAAGGGTTTAAAACGTGGTTTTAAAAATCGGTTTTAAGAATACTTTCGATATAAATCTTACATTAATGATTACAATAATAAAGAACAATAATAAAAGAAGGATTTACACCCTCAGACTTATATGTTTGATGAAACGAGATGAACTAAGTTAACGTTTAGTGATGCTCGACTCGAATGTAGACGAAAGTGCCCTCTAGGAGGAAAGAAACAAAGTTGATTAATGTTGATTAATTGTGGTGTTGGTCAAATTGGTCGGTCATGCAAAACGAGGCTGGTACTCAGAAAGATCCGAGCTTACGTGGTCGAAAGTTCAAGCACGTAGACGCCAAAAAGTAAGAACGTGGTCTAGAATGCAAAGGGAGAAGAGAAGGACGGACACTCGCGTGAAGAATATATGAGACCGAAGGTCTCTATTTATACTAATCACACGAAGGAAGTAGGGTTTTCGGAGAAACTTTGGAAGTGAATCTCAAAAAGATATGAAAAATACGCAGAAAAGGACTGAGGAAGAGGCGCAGCAGGCACTGCGTCTCTTGGAAGAGGCGCAGCACTTGCTGCGTCCTTTCCTCAGTGGTTTCCTCCTGCGGAAGAAAGATTTTCGCGTTTCTATTATGGAAAAGTGGATTAATCTCGTTTCCTTAATATTTTGTGTGAATATTACGGGAGATACTTTACCAAAGACCAAAAGATTGGAAAATATGGAATAGAAATATCCGGAACATTCCAGAATATTCTGACTCGACATTTTAGACGGTTATTAGAAAATTAAGACGGTTTTTGGCCCGGACTCCAAATGTACTCTAATTACTGCCAAAACGACCGTATCGGCGCGTAGATGACAATTAAGAGGTAGACACAAGTGCTTGAGCGATCACTTGACGATAAACTTATGAACTGTCATAAATCGTTCCGTATACCAAACATGCGGCCCAATCATCACCGGGTGGCTTGCAGGAGGTGCAGAAATGAGGTATCTACACAGGGGTACGCGCTCAAATACAATACCTTAAGTGCACAAATCTATCTTTAATAATAATACGTGCGCAAATACAATACCTAAAGTGCAAGATTCTGATGTGGGCCTTCTCGTCTCTTCGTTTTTTATGTAATAATAGGTCCCTCGCCAGCCGGATAGCATACAATGTGGATACTACGTTTGTCGGTTCATGTTGGAGGTTATTATGCGAAGATATATCCTTATTCCAGAAAAGGTTAGTAATTTAATAATGTGTTTATTACTTTATTTAAATTAGAGTTGATGTTGTCTTGCGTGCTGTTATACCATGATGTTGCTATGCTGAATGATGTATGTTGTTACACTAATGAACAACACTAATGCTGCTGTCAATCAATAATGTCTTGTCTTTGTTTTTTCCGCAGTATGTAATCAACGCGCCACAAGTACCTCAGTACAAAGGGCACCAAATAGATGAGGTAAGGGACTTGTTGGGCAAATACATCTTAGAACATTGCAATAAAGACTAAATGCATGATACTTAGAGCTTAGATCAGCTTAGTAAATTTTTTGTTGAAGTTAGGGAATGATCTTTGTAGACAGATCTAGGGGGATGCACAGTTTTAGGAATCTTAGTTCATGTAAAGTGATCAAATTGTTAGTATGAATTAATCTGAAAGTGAAACAAATTTAAAGTATATATGATCCTGTTGTTGTTGTTGAATTGTATCTATTGAGTTCTGATGAACCCAGCTGTGATTTATGCTGCTGCTGATATATGCAGGATTTTGAATGGCATGAAACAAATTTAATTTTAAAAAAAATTACGAAAATGTAATAAAAACGGTTACTAAAACAAAAACCGTTGTAAATACCTTTCACAAATACCCGCGCATAATATTCAACAACAGGTTTTAAAAGAAGAACCGTTGTAAATACCTTTCACAAATACCCGCGCATAATATTCATTAACAGGTTTTAAAAGAAGAACCATTGTTACTAACAATTTCAACAACGGTTATTTTCCGTATACCCGTTGTTAAAAGTCTTCATAATTTTGGTGGGAAAGATACAACAACGGTTTTTTATATTATAACCGTTGTTATATCTTTCCCACCAAAATTTTGTCAAACTTTCCACAACGACTTACTCGCAACAACAACGGCTTTTAACCGTTGTGAATATTTTCCACAACGATTTTAGTAAATAACTTAACCGTTGTAAATACCTTTTACAACGGCCGCTTTAACAACGTCCGCTTTTTGTTTTAACAATGGTTTTTACCCGTTGTTATAGCCTATATTTGTAGTAGTGGTACTTAAGTATTTTCACATATATGACTAACCAACCAACAAAGGTTGGCCCTAATAATAAAAACCCCACCTTTTGACCATGAAATCACGGATTTGATTTCCATAGTGCCCCTGGTCTTAGACCGGGTAAAACACTAAAACGTCTAATAAAATTTATCATTTATAATCTGTTTTTTCAATTTGTTTATGTTGAAACTCTTGAAAGTAATTTACTAATTGCTAAATAGGACTAACTCTTTTACTTAGGAATATTTTTAAAGGGCAATTTGATGATTTATATAGCTCATTGACCACTTGTCACACAATAACTCGCCCAAAATCAAAAGTAAATAAATGACCGGGGATAGAAGGAGTAGATAACTACTTAGAAATGAAATTTAGTTCGGTTTAAATGAGTTTTTAGCGTGAGACATAGATATATTACTTCAGATTTTTACTTGATTATTATTCTACTTACGACATAGATAATGTTAGTAATCTTATTAGTTTTCTTGAATTAATCTCATTTTAATGAATGTAATTTTACAAAAAAACTTCCTTATTAGAATATGAGTATATATTTCCTTAATTGGCACCTTTTTTATTTTTTATTTTTTATTTTTAAATAAAATAGTACTAATCGTTAAATAAATCAACCAAAAAGGTTTCCAACAAGACCGGGAAAGTGGTAGCTAGCTAGACCCCTTTACTTTAATGAATTGTGAAATCTAACTCCTTAACTTTTAATTGGATTAATTGACCCCCTTACCTTTTACATAATGTGAAATTAAACCCTTAAGTAATTTTCCGGCCAATTTCTCACCGGAACTTCAATTTCTCATCATTAGTATGATTCAAAGTGTACGATACATGCAGAAATTCAATTGATGTACACACCATTTGTTAATTTTTCAATTAAATTATTCAATTCCATTTTGCAAATTGCATCAATCAACGGGAGAATGGTGTATATTATTCCATTAAGAATTAATGATGATAGAATTTGGCTAAGACTTGGTCTTCCATTATTAGAGGGAATTTAATGGTAATAATGACAGACGAGCAAGAAATGAGCAAGCATCCGACATCTCACTCAACTTCTTGCTTCTTACTTCGTCTCTTCAAGCCATTTGAGTCGATCATGTTGTTAGAATATAAGACATATTGTAAATAAGGAAAGTTAGTTATAGGTTGTTTATTCAGTTAAACTGTTTCCTTAATTCTAGGGAAGTTAGTTATACTCTTTCCTATATAAGGAAAGCTTAGGCAATCATTGTAAGCACGCAATCATAACATCAAATACAATTCTCTGGTTTACTGATTCTTCTCTCTAACATCTCCACAATACTTTCTCTCTTCTTTATTCATCTCAGCTTTCTTACCATGAGTTTGTTCAAACTCCTTCATGGTATCAGAGCAGGATCATTGATTTGATCCTGTTTCTGTTTTTTTTTTAGCTTCCACATTCGTTTTTTTTTTTGTTTCATCTTCATCTTTCTTTCTGCACATCTTCATATTTTTTTTTCATTCGTGTCTTCATAGTTTTATTCATATCTTCATACATTCACAATTTACTTCATCCACACCTTCATATCTTCATAAATTTTTTGTTTACATCTTCATACTAAAACCCTCTCATATATTCATCTTTTCACTTTCTTGATACTTCATATACAAATCAAGAATGCCAGAAACAAAAAACGCAATCAATGACAATGGCGTTGATGATCCTCATTATATTCATGCCTCTGATTTGACTGGTGTGAAACTTGTGGCTAAGCCTTTTGAAGGTACTGGTTATGGGAGTTGGAAAAGATCGATGTTAATTGCACTTTCTGCAAAGAACAAGTTGGGCTTCATAGATGGTAGTATTCCAAGACCCTCGGCTACAGCTGCAACTGCAAACAAGTGGCAGAGATGCAATGACATAGTGTTTTCGTGGATTTTAAACTCGGTCTCCCCAGAAATTGCTGACTCAATCTTGTACAGTAGTACAACACGAATTGCTTGGAAAGAATTAGAAGACAGATTTGGGCAATCTAATGGTGCTCAGCTTTACAGTGTTCAAAAGAAACTCACAGATTTCTCACAAGGCAATGATAGCATATATACATACTACACAAAGGTGAAGTCTGTCTGGGATGAGATTTAGGGAATGGGAATGAATCCCAGGTATTCGTGTAATTGCAGCTGTGGAGCAAAGGAAAAGCAGCTGGTGTTTCAAGAGTATCAAAGGGCAGTACAGTTTCTGATGGGCCTGAATGACTCATATGCAGCAATAAGAGGCACCATTCTACTGCAGAATCCGTTACCAAAGCTTCCAGTCATGTATAATAATCTCCTGTAGGAAGAAAGACAGAGGGAAATTCACAACTCTTCTCAGTTTCAAGTCGATTCAGCAGCAATGTTAAGCAAGAATCTCAATATCAGGAACAATTCTTGGAATAATGGTGGTGATAATACTGCAAATAAGAAGTTTCAAGGATACAACAAGTCTGGAAATACTAGTTTTCAACAAAACAAGTCCTATAATGGTGGTAGCAATACCTACAATCCAAACTACAAAGGAAAGAATCATGTCTCAAATCAAGGTTTTACTGCAAATTAGAATCAGCAGCAAATTCAGCAGACTCAGAAGAATCACCAAGAGAGACCTCCTTTCTGCAAGTACTGTAAAAAGTATGGTCATACAGTGGACACCTGCTATCATCTGATGAATAGAAACAAGCGGTTTGTTGGGAATATATTAAATAATGGTCAAGAAAATGCTCAGGGTCCTTATAATAATGATCATCAGGCTGGCACATCTACATCTGGGCACAATCAGCATGAGAATTTGGTGGATTCTGGAGTTCATGATGCTAGTACTTCTTCTGCAAATTTTGCAGGTACGAGCTCTTTACACTCTCCTTATTCATCAGAATCTTTCTTTAATACTTGGATTTTAGACACTGGTGCTAGTGATCATCTATATCTATATAACATTATTAAAAGGCTAGTCTAAAAAAAGCCACGTAGACAATGCCACACGGGATGAAAAAAAGCCACGTATGCAATAACAATGTGACTTGACAAACTAATATGACATGGATTATCAATTTATTATTATATCTATATAACATTATTAAAAGGCTAGTCTAAAAAATGCCACGTAGACAATACCACACGGGATGAAAAAAAGCCACGTATGCAATAACAATGTGACTTGACAAACTAATATGACATGGATTATCAATTTATTATTATATTGCATTAATTTAATTCACTTAATTCCTTAACAAATCCATCCATATTCCATTAGCTTTAAACTTAATTAACTAAAAAAACTACAATAAAAAAATACGCATTAATTATAAGTTAATAATTTCAAGATATTTCATATTGAGTAGTATTATATGTATTTGAAATAAAAACGAATACATGAAATTAAGAACGAAGAAGAATAAATGAAGTTGAAACAAAAAAAAAATTTGTACCTATACAATATAGTTAAAAGGCTACTAAAAACATTTAATTTTAATTCACATGCCGAATTTTTATTGGTAAATGCTAATTCATCTATATTGATTACTTGATTATTTATTTATACAATATTATAAAAGTCTAGATTATGTATTAAAAAGTTATCTTTAAAACTGTCACGTGCTTATAAATAAAAAAAATTAAAAAAAAAATATTAATTGCAAACACAAAAAATAAATTAATACAAACTCTTTATTTTCCTCTCATAAATTTGGTTATTAATCTACTTATTTATTTTACCTGTAATTTCTTTTATTTAATATGACGGTTTTCTGGTTTTCTCTCACCATCATTATAATTTGTAGTTATCATATCATAATTGTTTTTATCTCCCTTTTAATTCACAAACTTGTTCCTCTTCCCTCGAATAAATTGAATAAATTGTTGAATTTAATCAATAATTAATAACAAAAAGTTTCCTATATAACTATTATAACAATCCTAATTTTCATTTTTATTCAAAAAGTTGAAAGGTAAATTATACATACATAGATAATTAAATGAATTCTTTCCCTTTTTATCCTTATTATGTTTTAAATTTATTAATAGTAAGAATGTTATTTAGTTATTGTTTTTGTGTTTGTATTGAAATTTCAGGAAGATGACATACTCAATTATCAATAACATTGCATGAAATTTATACTATCTAATTAAAAGGGTAGCTTAGAACATTCAATTTCATTTCACATGACATTTTCACACCCCGTTAATTCTTTTTCATTTTTATTGATTATTTAATTATATTGACAATATAACATGCATGGAATAATATTTGAATTTATAAAACTATAATCTATAATTAAAAAGTAAGCCAAACTATCTACCATCATTTGAATGTCATATTTAAATTTCATAAGATAATTTCTAAACCACTCTTATGCAAAGTATATTTTGTAAAAAACAAAAAAAAAATAAGAATATGAATAAAAGAAATCTTTTACATTCCATTTCTCCTTTCCTCCATATTTATATCTATATTAAATTTCATAATAATGAGAGAAATCTATAACTCAATAATCTATATATAAAATATATAAATATAATTAAAAGGCAAGCAAAACTAACTATCATCATTTACATGTCATATTTTAAATACATAATAAGACAACATCTTAAATAATTCTCCTGTAAAGTGGGTCTTGTAAAAAAATAAATAATAATAATAATAAAAAAAAAAAAAAAATAATAATAATAATAATAATAATAATAATAATAATAATAATAATAATAATAATAATAATAATAATAATAATAATAATAATAATAATAATAATAATAATAATAATAATAATAATAATAATAATAATAATAATAATAATAATAATAATAATAATAATAATAATAATAATAATAATAATAATAATAATAATAATAATAATAATAATAATAATATTATTATTATTATCTCTCGGCTCCCCACCAATTTCATGTAAACCTTTATTCTTTTTTTTTAATGAAAGCTGCGCGCATCCCTTTATAATAATAATAATAATAATAATAATAATAATAATAATAATAATAATAAAGCAAAACTTATACATTTCATTTCTCTTTATTCCTTATTAATGTTTATATTAAATTTCATAGTAATGAAAAATGATGCTCAAAAGTCGTGAACCTTGATTGATATTTATGCCTATATTAATTTTGATAATAATGAAAAAAGGATGCTCAAAAGTCTAACGCATCCTCAATTCTTTATATATTTTTGATGGAAGACAAAATTTATAAGCCAAAATTTTTCTTATCTCTATCGCCAGTAGAACTAAATGTATCATTAAACTTTCCTATTATTCTATTAACATCAAGCCAAGTGTATTAAGGTTTTAAAATTATTAACTAATTTATTTACTTTTTATGTAAGTTCCATTGGGTTGTGAAATGTTCATCACATTTTCAATTTCATCGTTTGTGTTTGTTTTGTTCTCATTTAGGGGATATCAAGATTTGTGGTATTGAGCTATTCAAAGTTAATACTCATTCTCTACGACTTCATTCTCATTCCTTTTTTCTTTCACTATTTAAGAGGAAATTTAAGTTAACAACGATAATATTGTATAAAATAAATTTCACAATTTTGTTGGTTAATTCAGACTAATTATTGAGTTACTTTTTTTATTATAGGGTCGATTCATTGGAAAAAGAAGACTATATGAAGAAGTAAAATACTAGGATAGCTTAAATAACTATATATTGGAGACTAACTACAAGATTGACGATATTAACGTGAATGACTAATAGTTTTTTTTTTCTTTTTTTTTCAAATGTATATTTTTATTTTGGTATTTGTTTTTTTTTTTTCCATCATTTTACCTTCGAAAAAATAGTAATATTCACCTACTTTAGCTTATTTAATTTATCAATTTTGATCTTTATGTTAACATGTAAATGCCCGTAATCTTAGTACGCAATCAATGATGAATTATTCATAAGGTGAGCTTACTATAAGTTTTGATATTTTATAAAATTTTAATTAATAAAAACACTAGAAACATCACACTCAAAACAAAACATTCCGTGAATTTCACGGGCCACAAAACTAGTTTCTGTTCTAACAAAGCACTATTCTCTGATTTTAGAATTCTAGATAAGCCTTATAGCGTGTCTTTGCCTAATGGTCATGTTGTTAGGATAGATACTATAGGAACTGTGCATCTTTCTTCTACCATATCACTGCTGAATGTGTTATATGTTCCATGTTTTAGATTTAATCTTCTATCCATAAGCAAGTTAAACAAACAACTTAAGTCAGTAGTGAGTTTTACACCCAAACTTTGCTACTTGCAGGCTTGTTCCAAGAAGCCCTTGATCCTTGGT
Source organism: Silene latifolia (assembly GCF_048544455.1). Taxonomy (NCBI): domain Eukaryota; kingdom Viridiplantae; phylum Streptophyta; class Magnoliopsida; order Caryophyllales; family Caryophyllaceae; genus Silene; species Silene latifolia. The sequence goes on from NC_133526.1 coordinate 169,947,481, forward strand.
AATAACTACAATGACCTATATTTGTTGAGTTCACAATTAAGCAACGATCTTGCTCATGATGATACAACTATAGATATTAATAATAGCAATAAAGGCAGTTTGAATTCTGTTGTTACACATGCTTCTGATCATGAATGGCACAATAGGTTAGGGCATGTTCCTTTGTACAAGTTAAAACAATTGAAAGTTTGTAATCTTGATACTGAAATTGAAATCAACACTTGTCCTATTTGTGCTAAAGCAAGACAGCATAGACTGTCATTTCCTGTTAGTTCTTTTGTCTCTATGCATCCTTTTCAGTTAATTCACATTGATCGTTGGGGTCCTTACTACACACCAACATACAATGGTTATAAGTATTTCTTAACAATTGTGGACGATTTTACTAGATGTACTTGGACACACCTGCTATCTTGTAAGAGCAATGCATTTTCTTTTATCAAAACATTCATAAAAATGGTAGAGACCCAGTTTGATAGAAAAGTGAAGGTTATTAGGTCAGACAATGCATTTGAGCTTGGTTCCAGTGGTGTTACTTCATCTTTTCTTGCTGATAATGGCATATTGCATCAGACTTCTTGTTTCCATACACCTCAACAGAATGGTGTTGTAGAAAGAAAGCACAAGCATCTTTTAGAGACAGCAAGAGCCTTAAAATTTCAAAGTAATCTTCCTACAAAATATTGGGGAGAATGTGTATTGACAGCAACCTATATCATTAATAGAATGCCAACTAAGATTTTGCAAAATTTATCTCCTTTTCAAGTATTATTTGGCAAAGCTCCTGACTTGTCCCATATGAGGTCTTTTGGTTGCCTTGCATATACATCTACTCCTAACCTGGTAGAGATAAATTTTCACCCAGAGCTATACCATGTGTTTTTCTGGGATACCCTTATGGCAAGAAAACCTACAAGCTACTATGTCTAGACAATCATTCAATAATCATATCTAGAGATGTTGTGTTTCATGAACAGTGTTTCCATATGTCAAGGATAGTTCTTCTCATTTTGTGCTTGCACCTGTTAATGATGATAGGGTGTTTGAACAATTTATTTCCAATACTGATATGACTGTTAACATAAATACTGATACACATCAAAATACTGAAGATAACAGTACTCCCAATCCCAATAATTTAAGGGAGACGGTATCTCAGACTGATAATTTACATTCAATAAATAATGGCAACCATAGTTCACATGTTCAAAATAATACAACTGTTCTAGAACATTCTACCAGGGCATCAAGGCCACCTTCTTATCTACAGCAATATGTATGTCACAATAAAACCTCAAAGTCTTGTAATGATGTATACTGTCATCATACTCTTAACTTCACTTTGTGAGAACACTACTTCAGTACTCCTGTAGTTTCTAGTACTTGTTTGTCTGTTCCGTCTAGCATTTCAGTCCCACAGAATTCAATGCTCCAAGAACCTAGAACATATCAAGAGGCATCTGTCTTTCCTGAATGGCAAGAGGCCATTGCAGCAGAGTTCAAAGCACTAGAAGTCAACAACACTTGGTCAGTTGTGCCTCTCCTAAAAGGGAAGAAGGCTATTTCATGCAACTGGGTCTTCAAAGTCAAACAAAAGTCAGATGGTACCATAGAGAGGTATAAGGCTACGCTGGTGGTGAAGAGCTATACTCAAAAAGAAGGGATAGATTATACAGAGACATTCTCACCTGTGGTGAAAATGGCCACAATACGAAGCTTGGTTGCAGTAGCAGTGAAAAAGCAATGGAATATGACACAGCTTGATGTGAACAATGCATTTCTCCATGGTGATCTGGATGAAGAAGTGTACATGACCATCCCACCTGGAATGAATGTATCAAGCAAGAATTTAGTATGCAAACTTCAGAAATCTTTATATGACTTGAAGCAAGCATCAAGGCAGTGGAATGCAAAGTTGTGTCATGCTCTCAAGTCCAGAGGTTATCAACCGTCACTCAATGACTACTCATAACAAGATTGATGGCAAGGTGGTATTTCTGGCAGTTTATGTGGATGATATCCTGTTATTAGGTGATAATCTTCCAGAAATTGAAGGTTTAAAGAAGTTTTTGAATGACATATTCAAGATCAAGGATTTAGGTGAACTACATTATTTTTAAAGGATGGAATTCCTGCAGACATCTGCTGGTGTGGCCATCACTCAACAAAAGTTCACCAAGGAGCTGCTCGAAGATTTCAACTGTACCAATTGCAAACCTGTCACTGCACCACTGGACTGCTCAGTACCACTACATGTGAATCAGGGAATTTAATAGATAATCCTTCTGATTATAGAAGGTTGGTTGGGAAATTAAATTATCTGACAAATACCAGACCAGACATAGCATTTACAGTTCAACTCCTCAGTCAATTCATGGCTTTCCCAAGGGAAGCTCACATGCTTGCTGCAGTCCATGTACTCAAGTATCTGGCTAAAGATATATCCCAAGGCATATTACTCAATAACAAGCCCTCTTTTGCTTTAGAAGGTTATTGTGATGCTGACTGGGCAGCTTGCCCAGAGACCATGAAGTCAGTCAGTGGTTTCATTGTTTTCATGGGTGATGACCATCGTCTTGGAAATCCAAGAAATAACATACGATCTCCCGTCATCTGTGACGTAGTACCGGTCCCTAAGAAGATTGACTGCTGAATTAGCTTGGTTAAGCAGACTGTTGCAGGAGTTAGGTGTCCCTGATATACAAGATATACCAGTTAAGTGTGACAGTCAGGCTGCCATACACATAATCAAAAATTCTGTGTTTCACGAGAGAACGGAACACATTGACATTGATTGTCATTTTGTTAGGGAGAAATTGCTGGAAGGTTTGATATCTTTGTCCTATATACCTACCAAGCAACAGCAGCAGATCTCTTCACTAAGTCACTCAGTGGTCCTCAACATAAATAGCTTCAATCCAAGTTGGGGATGTACTTTACACCCTCCAACTTTCGGGGGGAGGGAGGGGGGGTGTTAGAATATAAGACATATTGTAAATAAGGAAAGTTAGTTATAGGTTGTTTATTCAGTTAAATTGTTTCCTTAATTCTAGGGAAGTTAGTTATACTCTTTCCTATATAAGGAAAGCTTAGGCAATCATTGTAAGCACGCAATCATAACATCAAATACAATTCTCTGGTTTACTGATTCTTCTCTCTAACATCTCCACAATACTTTCTCTCTTCTTTATTCATCTCAGCTTTCTTACCATGAGTTTGTTCAAACTCCTTCACATGTTGAGCCACAACAAGACGTCAATAACATTATTTGAGAAAATAAATATGGTGGATGTACAATCCATCGATATTTTTATTTTCTTTGTATAAGTCGAAAAATTTGTAGTTGTATATCTATAGCTATATCATATGCTTTTTAATTTTTTAAGAGGAAAAGATCATATGTGAAGGACATATTGACGAGAAAATGAAATTCCGGTAAGAAATTGGCCGGATATTAGAAAGGAATTTACTTTCACATTTTGAAAAATGTAAGAGGGTCAATCTATAAATACTATTAAAAGGCTACTCTAAAATGTCCAATTAAGTCCACGTAGACAATGCCACGTAGGATAAAAAAAGCCATGCAGACATTTGAAGCTCACGTTAGCCGCATAACCCAAATGCCACACACACATTTATACCCAATTACCCCGTCTCTTATCATCACTGTTCCTATCGACAATGACAATCCCCCTTTTTCCGCTCATTTCGTTAACCGACATTAATTTATTATTACATGGTATTAATTTAATTCATTTATCTATAAATTAATTTAGTTCACTTATCTATAATATTAAAATATATTATCTATATTATTAAATAATTTTTTTATATTAAATATATTTTTTTCCCAAATTTATGTAAACCTTAGAAATTTACATCAAAATTTCATAATTTATAGTTAATATTGACATTTTAATTGAAATTTTTGTGATAAAACATGTTAATAAAATTTATAATTTATAATTAAAATTGATTTTTTTTGTAATAAAACATGTTAATAAATTAAAACTCTTCATATTACTTACCACCCACCATTTTTATTCACATTTTTTCCTATTTAATTTATTTTTTTAATTAAATATGGAAATAAATTGATTAGAACTCTTCATAATACTTAACACCCACCAAATTAATTAAATTATTTTCCTATTTAATTAATTTTTATAATATAATATGTTAATAAATTGATTAAAACTCTTTATATTACTTAACAGTTAACACCCATAATTTTCATTAACATTTTTTCCTATTTAATTCACCTCTTGAGTTTCTCGGCAATAAATTATCTAATTAAATAATACCACAAAATAAATTATAAATAAAATTAAAATATTGGAATTTATGCTTGTATAATGGTTATAAAACCTATAAAACCTATAATAGGTTTTATAGACTAATTTAAAAAATATGACATTGCAAGTTTAATTGTGACGTGGTAAAAAAAAGTGAAATGGATTACCCATTTAAGAAAAATAAAAAATATAAGGTAAAAAAATTTTAAAAATATAAGGTATAAACACAAAATAAAAGAAAAAAAAATTATAAACCATTTATCTACTCTCATAATTTTTTTTATTTATTTACCTTATTTATTATTTCTTTTATTTAATGAAATGACCTTTTAACTTTCCTTTCGTCATTACTATATATAGTCCGTATTTATGTACCATATTTTTTTTATTTTTCTTTCATTCATAAAATTTTGAGAGAATTTGTAATATAATTTTTCATATATATAACTATTATATTCATCCTAATTTTCAATTTTATTCAAAAAAATAGCACCTAAAGTATACATAGAAAATTAAACTAATTATTTCGTTTTTTATTTTTCTTATGTTTTGTATTAATTTGTTATTATTTTTTGTGTTTGTATTAATATTGCAGGAGAATGAATTTCTAACTTTATTCAAACATTAGTAGGTAAGCTATAGCTAAAGAACTAAATTAATTATTTTGTTTTTTATTCTTATTATGTTTTGAATTAATTAGAATCTTATTAGTTACTTTTTGTGTTTATATTAATATTGCAGGAGAATGAATTTTCAACTTTATTCAAAAAATTGGTAGGTAAACTATACAATGAGAACTAAATTAATTGTTTCACTTTTTATTTTTATTATGTTTTGAATTAATTAGAATTTTATTAGTTATTTTTTGTGTGAGTTTGTATTAATTTTATAGGAGGATGACATACTCACATATCAATAACAATGCACGAGATTGGATGACTCTTTCATTTTTGTAATTTTTTCTTTTTTCTACAATGGTGTGTTAGAAATATCGAATGGTAGCAAAAATCTTTAATAAGTTGTTGACATATTGTTGCATTATTGTCCTTCACTCTTTCTTACACTTTAGTCTCCTTTGTAATACTTATGTTCTATTTTTATTTTGTCAAGCAGGTTGCAAATCAAATTGCTTAGCCAAATTATTAAAGTACGATGCACATGTCAATTTGATCTTATCATAGTGTTATAATATGCATAAATAGTAATAAGTAAGAAATCGATTCTTATTCTCCAATTCATTGTTTTAATTCCAATGCTTTCAAGCTTTTAAATCATTTTTTGTTTTCCATCAAATATACTATTCTGTAACTCACAATTTTTTTGGATAAATATTTTTTTTTATGATTTGTTTATATTTATTTCCTCCCGAATTAGGAAAGGCTAATATTACGTATGAAGTATAATAGTATTGTTTTGATTATAATTTTTGATGAATGATCGAATATGAAGAAGCTATGTTTAGAATCGTATATGCATAAATCTCTATTTATTGCGTGATTCCGAGAAACGTGTAATTAGTTTTGCTCATCTTATACTACTAATAATAATTATTAGAGTTTACCTATAAAGTTTTGATCCTTACTTTACTCTCTTACTTCTTGTCCCAAATCTAATCTTATATATACTACGGAGTATTACATTATAACACAAAATGTGATATTTTAAATATATGTAACCTTTCCTTGGAATTATTTGGATAGTTGTTAAAGTTGCTCACATAAAAGTTCACGACCGTTTCTTTGCAAGATAAACATAGGGCCAAGTACTTTAAAATGCACCAAAACGACAATAAAAACAGTATCTTCATTCAAGCAATAAAGAGGCAAAATACAATGTTTGTTGGTGAAAAAAACCATTCATATTCTATAATCTTTAAGCCGGTCAAAGTAATGGTTAAATAATAAATAGACAATTGAAGAATCACTAATTAAAGAGACAATTGAAGAACCATTAATTAAACAGGCAATTGAAAAATCATTGGCAACTCAAACCAGAAAATTGAGAGTCATTGATTTTCTTTCTATAAAATCTTTTTTTTTTTTGAGGGTATTCTTTCTATAAAATCTCATCAAAATACCAATTCATATTTTCTTATTTGATACCAAGTTCTCCAAACCAACATTACGCGTCGTTACAAAAGTCAGTTTTTTTGTTCTCTCTGTAATTTAGAGTATTTTATTGAAATTTTGTGTCTCCTTTTTCCTTTTCTTTCTGTTCATGTATTTATATTTAATAGTCTTAATTGGAGGTGCCAATTCAATTAATTAATTTAATAATTTAATTAATGATGTTATTGTAGGTATGTATATGTTAATGCGATCCTAAAATGGATGTGCTTTAAACTTCGCGTAATTATTTTGCATACCCAATAAGAAATACTTTTACGAGACTAGCATAATTATCCATATTGTACGAGTTTTAAGATTTTGACGGGATTATTTATTTAAATTCTATATCTATATGTGTACTTACTATAAGTGAAGTAATAAGAAGGTTATATTTTTGTAGAGAAAGAAAGGATAATGAATGAAAAGTAATCACGCTATATATTTCGATGTTATGAGGTTTTTAACTACATATGTAGTAGAAAATAAATTTCAATGCAATTTGTTCATATATGGAAGGGTGACTTCTTTTATTATTTTGTTTTATTAGTAGAAACTTGTACTCATATTTTTAAATACTTTGAAAACAAGGGATGACAATGGAGCGCAAATTCATGTTCCAATACTTCTATGGAGTCAAGATTGTCCATAAGACCAGAAGTACCGGAAAATTCAATTTGACGGATTGTGTCCTCGCTTCAAAACAACCAAGCTATTCACATTTTGGTTTGCGTATCATCCTGAATCAAAAATTTGGAGTGTATTAAACTTTTCTTTTAAAATACCGCTCCCTCAGCCGTGTTCATTTATTTACCTTTTTCTATAATTATTTGTGAATAGTTTTTAATTAAAATTAAACAAATGATTGAGAGAGGGGGACTACTCCATATAAGGTATTTACAAATTAAACACTTAAACACAGTCAACTATTAATGATCCCGTGATTTTCACGGGTTCTAAAACTAGTTACTCCAATTAAAAGTTAAGGGATTAGATTTCACAATTCATTAAAGTAGAGGGGTGTAATTACCACTCCCCCGTAAACCGGCAAGATAAACCCAATACAACAACCTGCAACAAAACCATAAACGCAACAAACTACAACAAAACAGGGGCAAAGTGTATTAGTGTGGGCCTGGGGGTTCAGGGTCAGGTGGGTTCGTTACAGACCGAAAAAGAGTCGATAGCTAAAATGCTCAAGACAAAGGAAGGTGGGTGCAACCACCAATACAAGTTAGATCCACTGTGATGTTGTTTTCTAGTCCATTTTACAGGTGAATCCGCAAGAGCATTGCATTCCCTTCTCTCGAACACGAGTTCCCACCCGGGTAAGTCCTGCAAAAGTTCCCTACAATCGAGAACCAAGTTAATGCTCATATCACAAGACATATCAACAATATTAATATCGTCAGGTCAGCCGCTCTCTTGCAATTCGTCACAATTTTACCTCTTTGCATAGTGAACACCTTAGCAAGAGTAAGCCCCTCTTTGATAGCTAATAACTCAGCATTGAATGAAAGATCGAAGGAAGCCACACATCAGACCAAAGACTAATGGTGTGACCATCCCCTAGAGTCCAAGAAAGGCTACTTAAATAGGTGGCCTTGCCACGATTCGCATTTTTTCTAGAAAGGGAATCTCCTAGAGGGAAGGGCAATGGAAGTCCGACGCGACACATATTTACTCCGGATGGCAGAGGTAGTAGCAATGTCATTGATATTGTTTTTCTTAAATTTAAAAATGACGTGGTTTACTATAAGTTAGTACCTCTTCGTTCGTTAAAGTGCGTATAGAAATAGGAAAACTAACCCCGATTATCTCACGAAGGAAACTAAAATGCAAGAGGTGTGACGATTTTGAAGTACAAGATATGGAAACACATATTTGACAAATTATGGAAATAAATTAGAATATGGTGAGTATAATAATTACCTCCATGCATCTCCTATTATGCATAGGATGGACTGTTGTACGTGCATATGTATATAAAGGAGAACCCAATTGCCTAAACGTTAAACTTTTCAATTGTCGAAAAATGAAGAGCATGAAGATGAAGATGAGGAAACAATCATTAAATCAATACATACCCATCGAAGTGTTGATGACCCAAATGAAAATCATTGCTACTTCCCCCTTGCCCCCCTCTTTCGAGGTTCAACTACAACAGTAGCGTTGTACTTGGATTCTCGCTTCGCACTATGGACGTTAAAGTCTTTGTAATCACAATTGACGATACTCTAAATAATATAGAGATTCCAAATATGCGTGTTGCGGTTTATATACTCAGTGATCAACAGTGGACTATGAGGGATAATGGCCTCAACATTAACGCTTTGTACTTTAAGCATTTGTTTTGGCCTTATTATTTCTATGACGGGGCCGCTCACTGGCTTGAAAAGGATCCATATGGGGATAGTAGTAGTAATCAAGATAGTAAAATGACTCATCTTGTTTTCCCTTGATTTTGATACGGAAAGTTTCACCTTTTTGGAACTGCCACATGCCTCGTTAATGAAGTAAATAATATTTCATGGTCTCTATTTCTTCTCGGGGATTCATTAGCGTTTTTCTGCATTTCTACCGTTAGTCTCAATATATGGGTGTTGAAACAGAAGAGCAGAAAGAGGGAGTGGACTCTATGGTTTTCAGGTCCTTCGAGTAGTGACGGGTTTAATATGTTCAATAATAAAGGATCTAGAACAAGAGTATTGTATCGTAGGGGTGATGGTGGCTCTCTTGTTTGTGAGAAGAAGTCTTATAATATTGCTACTTGTCAAGTGCAGTCGATTGGAAAATCTATGCGCCGTCATGTAGAATTGGAAACATATTATGAGAGTTTGGTGTTGTGTAAAGGATACGGAGTTGAGGATATGTGGTCTGTCCCACTTTGCTTGGATAAATAACAGATCTAATGCAAACTTTTACAATCTCCTATGGATGTAGTAAATGATGAGTAATAGTTGTCGACTAGAAAACAAAGACGTTTCAATAGAAAGCTAGTTTGTTTTTTAGTTTCAATATGAACTGTGATTGACAAGGAAAAGTGCAGAATATCAGTTAAAAGATTTGTTATTCCATCATTTTGCGTACTATTGAATTTAGCATTGTAAATGAAAAGATTTAGCATATTGTAAATGAAAAGATTTGTGCTACACAAGTCAATTGCTTCTGAATTATATTGCTTATGCTTTTTACGAAGTCAAGTGTAGTAATTGGGCATGATACTTTAGGTACATTTTATAGTGAAACAACTAAGATTTCGTACATTTAGATCCTGTTCTTTCTGGCTTTTTAGAGTTGAATCAATGAAATTTGAATCGAATGAAATTGAATCAATCAATAGAGTGAATTTGAATCGAATCGAATTTGATCAATCGAATCAATGGAGCTAATTTCAATCGAATGAATAAAGGGCCGAATTGAATGAAGTGATTGAGTGAATTGAACCGAAGTAATATTAATATTAATATTATTATTAATATTAATAATAATAATAATAATAATAATAATAATAATAATAATAATAATAATTTTATTATTATTATTATTATTATTATTATTATTACTATTTGTTTTTTTTTTATATAAAAACGCAGACTATTATTATTATTATCATTATTATTATCATCATTATCATTATTATTATTATTATTATTATTATTATTATTATTATTACTACTACTACGACGACGACGACTACTACTACTATAAGAAGAAGAAGAAGAAGAAGATTACTAAATTAAGATTAATACTAGTAATTATACTAATTTGAGTGATTAACTAGGTAGCCACCATGAACCACAGTAAACCATCAATTTTATTAGGTGAAATAATAGAGCACCAATTTGCTAGAATGTTGTTCAAAGTCTAGCCATATATCATCCTGATTTGAGTGATTAGGTAGCCACCACGAAGCAACAACAATCCTAATTTTATTAATTAGATAAATAAAAATCGACAGCCGACCCTAATTTCATCTTTAACCAACAAATAAAATTTGATTGATTAATTAAAACTCAATAAATAATATTAATAATTGATAAACAAGTAAATTAATTTATTATTTGATAAATTAGAATCCATCGTGTAAGTTTTAAATCATTTGAGCAATTAAACTAAGTTTTAGGGAAAATTTTTGATTCAAGAGCATTTGGTTCAGTTTTAGGTGAAAAGGGTACAAACTAGAATGTTTATGAAAAAGTGTATGTGAAAGATTAAAGTTCGTATATGAAAAAATAATTAGGTTTTAATAATAGTAATATTAAAATTAACAATGTTATTAATCATATTATTAATAATTAATATTCATATTCATATTCATATTAATAATCATATTAGTAATATTATTAATTTTATTAATATGAATATTATTGATTTTAATAACTATAATATTCAAAATGATAACAATAATAATAATAATAATAATAATAATAATAATAATAATAATAATAATAATAATAATAATAATAATAATAACAATAATAACAATAATAACAACAATAAAATAATAATAATACTAATAAAATAATTATAATTATAATTATAATAAAAAATAAATAAACAAATAATATTAAAAATATTAATAAAAACTATTAAGTTTAACATGTGCAAAATTGAAATGGCCTGAATTTAGTGGAATTGAATCGAATCGAATCGAAATGAATGAATGGAGCCGAGTGAATCGAATCAATAGAGTGAAATGAATCGAATCGAATCGAGCCGAAACGAAATAAATTAAGCCAAAAAGAACAGGACCTTACAGTCATTTGTATTGTACTACAGAGTAGAATGTTTTGTACCTGATATTTTGACATTGGAGCTGTGTATATGGACAGAACAAATCCCATTTTAGTTGTCTATTTTTATGTAAAATTTTCAAAAAAAAAATTCGTTTTTGTGTTACACAAATTCTCATTTGTGACGGCGGTATCCATCACAAACTTGTGACGGAAACCGTTTCCTCTCACAAAATGTTCATAAGAGGTGAGTGGGAAAGCACATGGGGGTGCCCCACCTTGTCCCCTCTTCCTTTTTGTGAGAGGTCACAAGCTTGTGACGGGATTAGCCCGTCACAAGCAAGACTAGCTGTTGGTGTTATTATGTTTAACAAAATAAAGTGTCTTTGAAACTATTTGCACCCAATGGATCCACGTCAGCTTTTGTATTTGCGTGTTTTTGGCGGATAGCAACTTCCCCATATATTGAGTTTTGTAGTTGTCCAAGGCCAGCAGCTTCGCCATATATTTCCATTTTTTTCGGTAATTATAACTTTATATATGACTTTGATAGAAAATTACATAAACTGAAATAATTTGTATGTGGACACATAATAATATTATAGTGTTTTGAGGGAAAAAACGAGATTTTAACATAAATTAATGACAAAATTAAGTATTTTAGTTAATTGGTAGGATCTTACGATCCTTTGATGATCTGATCCTACCAATTCAATCCAAGTAACCTTATCGATCCAATGTAGGATGCCGATCGTAACAACATTGCTACCTATCAATACTACATTTTCTAATTAAACCTATCGTAAAAACCATCTCATATGAAAATCAGTAACTCTCCTATAGGACCGTCCTATAACATAGGACGGGTCCAATAGAAGAGAGTAGCTCATTAAAAGAATCCCTATATAATACGAATCGGCGTACAAAAAAGCAAAAAAATAAAATAAAATTAAAAGAATAAAAAAACCCCTATATTCAATTGTCACTACAATCCACACCCTCCACCTCCTTATCAACGACAACTCCTCCACCGCTTCTTCAGCCCTCCTCACCACCGCGACCTACTCCACAACCTTTGTGGCACACCTCCTCACCGTCGCCTCTTGCAAATACGCACCTCACCACCTTCTATATATAGATGAAGAATGTTGATGATCGCCGTCAATTGTCCGTCACCGCCAAGGATATGTCGCCAATTACCTAGGTTCTAATTTGATTGAAATTTTCTGGTTTTAAATTTGAAAGTTCATATTTCTAAACTCAATTTATTGTTTTAATTTGAATACTCATATTTTTATATTAAGAACTTGGAGTTTTAAGTTGAAATTTGGTTTTCAATTTACATTAAAATTTCTACTACACAAGAGAGTCAAAATCTAGCTTGAAAACTTCATATGATAGTGAAGAAAATCAAGTTTTTATTTAGTTTCTTCTTGTTACGAGTTTAGAGATTGCTTTATTAAGGCAACTAAATTTGTTAGATAATGACTATCGATTTTAGCTCGAAAATAGAATGTTTTAAACAAGAAACTCATGGCTTTGAGATGTATACTTGTGTGGAAAAGTTAAGCGAAGAAGGTAGTCGGCTCAGAGGCTGGATTCAGAGTAGGCGGTATCAATGGCTGATTGGCGAGGATAGAGTTGCAGGAAGGCAAGCAGAAGGGAGGTTGAGAGAGAGGTGAAGGCCAAAAAATATAATCGTGGGGAATAACCAATAACTGACAATGATTTTTTTTTTTTTTCCTTTTGTTGGGCTACTTGGTTAATGGGTTGGTCTTATGTTAAAAGACCGTCTCACTCAACAATTTGTGATTAATGAAAGAGTACTTTCTTAACGCCGATACAAAAAAAATTGAACTGGATTGGAGAGGTGCGCCGGGCCCATGCGTTGACCAATAGGTTGGTCTTATGTTAAAAGACCGTCTCACTCAACAATTTGTGTATGAAAATTATTGAAAATCCTTTAAAAAGAAAAAAGAAAATTACCGAATTACTTTAGCCCCTCATAAGTCATAAGCAGGGAAGTGGTAAATAGGCCCAAACGTTTAAGTTATGTTACAATTAAGCCCAATCGAAAATATAAAGTCAATTTCTCACCGGAAAAATGACTAGGATTATGTTAATTAAAATCAAAAACAAAAATAAGAAAAACACATGCTTGCACACATTTGATCCCGTCACTAAGCTCATCCCACATCTGAGATTTTTTTTTCTTTTTTCTCATTTTCAGGGGTTGATTTCAAACTATTTGAGGTCAATAAGTCTACGACATCAATTTTAATTTTTTTTCCCATTTTTAGGTTAAATCGACTAAACCGCTACTTAAATTAGTAGCTTTACACAGTGTCACGGTGCAAAAACTTCTTGAAAATGATTAAATTATGTAAACTATAAAGCCGTGGGTTTAACCCACGACTTCACTCCTTAATTATAACCAAAAAGCCTGCAACTTTTGTAATCAACGCCTGTGTTAGCCCAGTAAAAATTCATGAAACACATGAAGTCGCCGGTCCAAGTCCCAACTTTACTTTTTCACTATTTCTAAAAGTTATTGTTGTGTTAACGTTTGGGAACAAGATAAAGCCACTAGCTTAAGTAGCGGTTTTACCTAAATACGGAGAATAAAACAAAACTGATATCGTGATCAATTAACCTCAAATAATTTGAAACCGAAAATAGTTGAAGAGGTTGGTGTGTCCAACAACCCCAAATGTTAGGAGATGTATTAAATAAATAAAAGTTTTAATACCAATGTTATAGAAACCGACTATTCAGGTAAAGTAAGTAGGCAATTGATAATTAAGAAAGTAATCTGTATTCTACACTAATAGGAAAAAGATTTGTACAATGACAATAATAGAAAAAAAAAAGTAACATGTGTGAGTGGGAATGTCTCCTATCTCTTAAACAAGTGATGATGGGTTCGATTGTTATTTTTTGCGAATGAAAAAGTAAAATTAAAAGGGATCAATCACATTAAATTGCTTTTAGTACCTCGAAGAAGTTGTCCAAGTGTCGGTAGAGATAATCAAACTCCTAGCTAACACCAAAGAAAAAAAAAAAAAAAAAGAAGTTTAATAATGGCCGTCGTGTATTTTCCTCGAATCTTATTTAGCCAAAAATTCCACATCTAACCTCTCCCTCTCATACTTTTAGAAAGACACACCTTTCATGTAGGTAAAAACTAAGCATGATTTCTTCATTGCACAACAAACTCCAAAAATTCAAAAAAACATTTTTAATTAACTCCGTCACATGAATTACTTTAGCCCCTCATAATTCATTGCAATAACATCGGCGGTGAAAAATCCCTCTTTTTCGATTGGAGAAAAATGAAAAGCAGGAAGATGAAAACGTCAAATAATCAATACATACCCTTTGAAGTGTTGACCCAAATCCTCGCATATTTGCCAGCAAAAAGCGTCTTAAAATTCAGGTGCGTCTGTAAATCTTGGTGTTCCATTATCGATAGCCCTGATTTTGTTTCTATGCATCTTCAACTTTGCAACACCAACCCCTTTAATTCGGGTAAAGTATTAGCCCTTGAGGGTTTGGGAAGAGGTGGATGTAATGGATCCTTGTTAACACTTCGTAAAGCCGACACTCTTCGTAAAACTGATCACATTTTCAAGTGTTCTCAAAGATATTATCTTTATGGAAGTTGTAATTCACTGCTTTTAATGGGCCGCGTGACCCATTATCAAACTTGTCCGAGACTATGTAATCCGAGTGTTGGAAAATCGTTGTTACTTCCCCTTTGGCCCCTTCCCCCTTATTTCAAGTATAACACTAGCTTTGTACTTGGATTTGCGCTTCACACTAAAGATTTTAAAGTCATTGTAATCGCATTTAACCACGCTACGAATATAGCAACTCTAGAGATGCGAGTTGCAGTTTATACACTTAGTGATCAACAATGGGCTGTCAGGGATAATGGCCTCAACATTGACGGTTTGTCCTTTAAGAATTTGATTGGGCCCTATTATTTCTGTGAGGGGTCTGCTAACTGGCTTGGTAATCAAGTTGGTAAACCGACTCATCTTGTTTCCCTTGATTTTGATACGGAAAGTTTCTCCTTTTTGGAACTGCCATATGCGTTGGATGAAGTAAATACTACTTCAAGGTCGCTGTTTCTTCTTGGGGAGTCATTAGCGTTTTTCTGCATTTCTTCTGTTAGTCTTAAAATATGGGTGTTGAAACAAGAGAGTGTTAAGAGTAAGTGGACTCTATGGTTTTCAGGTCCTTCGAGTAGTGATGGATTTAATTTATTCCATCACAGGCGCTCTAAAACAAGGATATTGTATTACAAGGGTGATGGTGGATCTCTTGTTTATGGGAAGAAGTCCTATAATATTGCTACTTGCCAAGTACGGTCAATTGGAAAATCTCTGAGCCGTAATGTGGAATTGGGGACATATTATGAGAGCTTGGTTTTGTGCAAAGGATGTGAAGCTCAGGATATGGCTTCTTTCCCATTTTGCTTGGATAAAGAACATATCTGAAACAAAATTATACAATCTGAGCAAACATTAACTTATTGCTCTTGTTGTTTGCTGTTTGTATTGTTTAATTAACGAGTAATAGTTGTCGACTAGAAAAACAAAGACATTTCAATAGAAAGCTAGTTGTTTTTATTTACAATATGAACTATGATTGACAAGAGAATGTGCAGAGCATTAGTTAAAAGACATGTTATTCTATCATTTTGATTGCGTACTATATCTGAATTTAGCATTGTAAATGATAAGATTTGTGATACACAAGTCAATTGCTTCTCTTCGTCTCGCTCTTGCTCTACCTTTTGAGTACCATTTTGCTCTTTGGCTTCAATGCTCTCCATCTTGTTGCTGTTGTTCATAACTGCCCCGTGTTTGTAATTATATCATCTGCTGGCTTATCGTATTTCTTTAGTGCTGTCATGTCTCTGTTAATTTTGTTTGCTCCGGCTTGCTTTTAAAAGCTTTATTATCTCACTGTTGTAGTGTTGTTTAAGAGGCAATAGAAGCTTAATTATCTAGGAAATTAGATATTGTAAATTTGAAGTGTGGTAATAGATGCATAGATTGATTGTTTACATTGTTGCACTGCATAATTTGGAAGGTTACTTATGAGGTAAGAGTATGATGTACAAGATCTGTAGCACTCGGAAATCGGAATTGCTTATGTTTTTTACGGTGTCAACTGTTGTAAACTTGTGCTTGTAATTGGGCATCATATTTTAGGGACATTATTCAAAGTAAAGCGTTGTTTAGCCAAGTTCGGACTCTTACGAGTATTAAAAAGAGACGGAATGTAGTAAAACCCGATTGATGAAAGCTTGAACAATTGATGAGAAGATGTATAGAGATTTTGAAGACAAGCCTAAACAACATTGTGAGAATTTTAGTGACCCTTTTTATTAAACTGATGATTGTAATAACATGATTAGAGAGAATGAGAATGTAAGAATTATGATTTTATTATTCTGAAAAGGTGAATGATGATATGTACATGATCAGCTATATATAGCAGTAGCTTCTAACAACTTTCTAACCAACTCAAGTTAGCTTTAACTAAATATGAGTCAGCTTAACTAATCATGTAACTAATTCTTGATTTGCATAACTAACTTATCTATATTAGTTACATAGTCTAATATTCCCCCCTCAAGCTTGAGCTGGGGAAGATACTAGACCAAGCTTGGATGAAAGGAAGGTATGCTGATCAGATCCCAATGCCTTTGTCATAAGATCTGCAAGCTGTAATCCCGTCCTCACATGTTTAGTTAACAGAAAACCTGCCAATTGTTTCTCCCTGACATAGTGGCAGTCTATTGACAGATGCTTTGTTCTCTCATGAAAAATAGGATTGTGAGTCAAATGTTCTGCTGCCTTGCTATCACACATTAAGGAAATAGGCTTGGGCACCTGAATTTTCATGTCTTGTAGAATGTTATCAAGCCAAACAATTTCTGAAGAAGTATATGATGAGCTCTGTACTCGGATTCAAATGAGAACTCTTACTAACAGTTCTCTGTTTCTTAGTCTTCCATGATATCAGAGAATTACCCAAGAATATGCAATATCCACTCGGTGACCTCTTTTGGTGAATGCACACCGACCCCGATCCGCATCACCGTAGGTTGTCGATGTAAGGTCGACTTGGCACCGTAAAAAGCAGATCCTGTATTAATAGTCCCTCTAAGATATCGAAGGACATGCAAAGTCGCTTGTAAGTGAGGCATCCGGGTTCACTTATAAATTGACTAAGGTGTTGTCTGAGAATATGACAGTCGGTCTTGAAGAGTTCAGATACAAAAGCCTTCCTACTAATCTTCTGTACACTTCAGGATTATCCAAGACTTGGCCATCATCAGTAGATAATTTTAATCCTCTTGGCAAAGGAAACTTAGCAACTTTGCAGTCTTCCATCTTCATGTTCTTCAGAATATCCAGAATGTACTTTCGTTGATTAATTAGTATCCCTGATTCATTCCTGGCCACTTCTAATCCAAGGAAATATCTCATATGGCCAAGATCCTTGATGGAGAACATGGAATCTAAGCCTTGCTTGATATGTGCAATATGGTCTTCATTTGTACCAGACAGCAACACATCATCCACATAGACGAGAGCAACAGTAAATGAGTGAGTCTTAGGATCCTGTCTTGTGAATAAGGAATAATCAAACTTAGACTGTGTAAAACCAGCCCCAACCAAATACTTTGTGAGCTCTTTATTCCACTGACGACTAGCCTGCTTCAACCCATAAAGAGATCTCTTGATCCGCAAACCCGACTGGCCGTGCTTTATAACCTTCAGGAGGAGACATATACACCTCTTCATCCAGATATCCATGCAAGAATGCATTGTTGATATCCAGCTGATGCAAGCTCCATCCTTTTGCTGCAGCTATGGCCAACAAAGCTCTTACTGTGGTGAACTTTGCTACAGGAGAAAAAGTATCTTTATAATCCTTATCTTTAACTTGGTTATAGCCTTTTGCCACTAACCGAGCTTTATGTCTTTCAATTGATCCATCTGCTTTGTATTTGATCTTGAATATCCATTTTGATCCAATTGGTTTCTTACCCTCTGGTAAATCCACCATTTCCCATGTCTGATTTTGTTCCAGGGCTTGGATCTCCTTATGCATTTCAAAGCAATCCACTCGGGTTGAGAGCTTGCTTGTTTAAAAGTATATGGCTCCTTTTCAACCAGAACACTAGCCATAGAAGCTACATAGTCCAAGAAAAATGCCTCAAATCTTGAAGTATTCTTCTTTGTATTTGATGTAGGTGCTAAACTTGATAATTTCAGAGGACAATGATACTGTTGTAAGAGTACAGATGGTTGCCTCGGTCTTGTAGATTTTCTAATATTATTATCTTGTTGAGTCTCAGTTGAAAGAGACCCATCAGAAATAGGTTGTAGAGTATTGTCATTTGTATCTATGTGAATATTATTATCAGACTGACTTTGACCATGTGAAGTCTCAGAAATGTCAGCTGTTGCTCTATTATCCGTAGTACTATTGTCTTTTGGATTATAACCTCGGATATTAGAATAGTAGAAGTATTTGGATTGACCAACTTATCATGGGAGCGTATCAAATTTTTTGTTTAAAAGGAAACTCATCTTCTCTAAAAACAACATCTCTATTAACAAATATTTTATGAGTAGACAGGTCATAAAGCCTGTAGCCTTTTTGTTGGTGAGGGTATCCAAGAAACACACATTTCCTGGCCTTAGTACCTAGTTTATCAAAGATAGGTAGGGGCATAGTTGCATAACAACAACACCCAAACACCTTTAAAGTCCCTCTTTGGTGGATCTTTGCCAAA
Organism: Silene latifolia; assembly: GCF_048544455.1. NCBI lineage: Eukaryota > Viridiplantae > Streptophyta > Magnoliopsida > Caryophyllales > Caryophyllaceae > Silene > Silene latifolia. The sequence goes on from NC_133526.1 coordinate 169,966,439, forward strand.
TAACAGTTTAAAAGGAGTTTGCCATTGAAGTACTGTAAGATGGCATCATATTAATCAAATGAGTAGTAGTCAATAAACAGTCTCCCCAAAATTTTATAGGTAAACCAAGATGTATCCCGATAGCCCTAGCGAGTCTCAAGAAGGTGTCCGTGCTTACGTTCAACCCTCCCATTTTCTTTGTGGTCTTCCTACAATACTTATCGATGAACAAGACCCATATCTTTGAATAAATTGCCACACATATGATGTAAGAACTCAGATCCATTATCTGACCTTATGATTTTTAGTTTAGCATTAAAGCGTGTGCTAATATAAGCAAAAAATCTTTAATTAGCTTAAACACTTGATCTTTTGTCCGGAACAAAAACAGTCCATGTATTGCGTGAAAAATCATCTAAAATGGTAAGAAAGTACTTAGCACCGGATAAAGCGGGGTTTTATATGGTCCCCAAACATCCATATGCAATAATTCAAACAAACTGGAAGCTCTAGAATAACTGTTTGGAAAAGGCAATACATGATGCTTGGACAAAATACATGATTCACAATTCAAAGTTTTATTCTTATTACCATGTACAAATTTGTTACAAATTTCAACTTATCATAACCAACATGTCCTAATCTGGCATGTAACAACTCAACAGATCGAGAATTTGAACAACTATTAGCAGAATGTAAAGGCGTTCGATCAACTAAAACTTTGGAAACTAAGGAAACGACTTTATTCACTAATTCTTTAGTACTAGCATTTTGAAATCTATATAAATCTCTATCCCACCCGCGTATAACGATCTTTTTAGCGGAAAGGTCCGAAAAGAACAATCACAGAGAAAAACACAAAGAAACAACTTGTTATTATCAATTAGCTTAGTGTAGATAAATGACAAATTTTGTTTGAAATCGTATTAACAAAACATTAAGCAACACAATATCGTAGTTAGCCGCACACACCGCCAATTTTGGAAACATACTTGATACTACCATCGGGAAGACCAATTTGTAAGGGCTTAGGCAAAATTCTAATGTCATGCATTAAACTAACATTAAAGGTCATGTGATCTCAAGCACCGGTATCAATGATCCGGTCATGTAACAAACAAAGACTTATTAGCAAAGATTAGCATGAAAAAGGGAAAGAATACCAAAGTTAGAGGAGGAAAGAGAAGGAACATTATCGTAAATCCTTTTCAAAGACTTGATCAACCACAGAATTGACCAAACCATCCAACATAGTAGAATCAAAAGCTTGTGAAGTGCTAGCACCATCTGAAGAAACCAATGGATTATCTTCTGGAGAGTTTTCAAGAATCTCAGCAGATTAGCGGACTTCTTGAAACCGGACTTGCCCTTAAAGAACTTAGGCTTAGGCTTTGCAGATTTGTCACTTGCTTGCGGTTTTATCGAAGGAAAACCCACTAAGCGATAACACTTGTCAATCTTATGACCTGGCTTCCCACAGTGTGCACACCCATTTGCCCAAAAACACTCATCCAGGTTGTGATTGTTCATTTCACAATGACTGCAATACTTCCGGTCTTCTTGTCGCCATAGTATTGTCGAAGACTTGAACACAAAGATACGCGTAAGCCTCATTCGTAACTTCAATGATTCAACCACTTGTTTCTGTTTCTCAATTTTTTGCAACAATCCTAATGCTCTATTAATTGTAGGCAAAGGATCTAAAGATAGTATTTGAGTTCTGACAGTGTCAAAACTGTTGTTCAAACCCATTAAGAACTGAATCAATTTGGAGTTATTCTCTCTTGCTACAATTCTTTTCATGAGAGTACAAGTGCAGAGGGAAATTTTACCACATGAACATTGAGGAAGTGGGTCTAAACTGTCTAAAGTCTCCCAATAATTCTTTAACTTGCTGTAATACTCGACCAAAGACATGTTAGACTGACTTACAACATCAAGATCTTTCCTCAGCTGATAGATCTCAACTGCATTTGCTTGCCCATATCTCTCCAGTAATTCTTCCCAAAGCTCTTGTGCAGACCTGACATACTTGAGATTATCACGAATGGATTTATCCAAAGAATTAAGGATCCATTTCATGACCATCAGATCACAGCGAACCCACTGATGAAATTTCTTGTCAGTCTTTGGTGGCCTGGTGAAGGTTCCATCTATGAAACAGTCCTAGCTTGTTCTTCGATGCCAGTGCCATCAAAACATCTTGTTTCCAACCCAAAAAATCCGTACCATCAAACAGTGGAGTGACCAGATGTGAGAATGGTTGATCAGACGAAGATAAGTAAAGTGGATCATCATAGTAGTCGTAACTATGATCATTGTTTTCTGTTTCTTCAGGCATAGTGATTGATTGAAAGAAAGTTTGTTTTGATTGATAAGATTTTCTTGATCTTTTGTGAAAGCGGAAGCGAATTTATGATGATGATGAAGAAATTTGATGAGAAAGATGAAGATTGTGATGAAGAATTGGGATGAAGAAGATGAAGATCGTGAGGATCGAATTTTAACTGGTAACTGATACCATATTAAACTGATGATTGTAATAACATGATTAGAGAGAATGAGAATGTAAGAATTATGATTTTATTATTCTGAAAAGGTGAATGATGATATGTACATGATCAGCTATATATAGCAGTAGCTTCTAACAACTTTCTAACCAACTCAAGTTAGCTTTAACTAAATATGAGTCAGCTTAACTAATCATGTAACTAATTCTTGATTTGCATAACTAACTTATCTATATTAGTTACATAGTCTAATACTTTTAGTCACCGTAGATTCACTCACTTGTGAGCGAAATCATGTTAGAGGCAATGAAATAACAAAATCAAATCATTTTAGAAAAAGGAGTGACGTATTCTCAGCTAGACCTGGTAAATTGGTCAACCGACTCGGATTTAGGTTGCGTCAATTTCAAGTTTGCAAGAGTTATGATCATTTATATATCATGTTGATAAAACTGAACTCTAAACAAAAGCAACTACAACCTTAAATTCACTCTTATGCATAACCTATCAAAAAAAAAAAAAAATAACATTCATATCATCAGACACATCTCTCTATCAGTCACTAGGAGTGTTAAATGGTGCGATCTAGCCCCGCCAGACCGTTGGTCAGCCCAACCCAACCCGACTCTCTACCCGAGTCGAGCCAGTGCCAGAGATCTTCGGGCCAGCCCGGCTTGGCCCGACAAACTATGGAAAAAATCCAAAAAAAAAACACTATATGTCAGTCCCGAGCCAAACAATATGTAACTCGACCCGACCCAACCCCCCCTCTTTAGTGTCGGGCCTGAGCCCAGTCTGTCCCCAGCCCAGCTCAACGCACAGCCCTATCAGTCTCCCCTATACTAACCAGCCACATATAAAATAAATTGATAATCAGTCGATGGTAAACCTCAAAATTGCTTCATCTTTCAATTATTAGTCGTATGCAAATCTATCTTTTGGTCAATAAAAGTCTCCCTTTTGGTGAGAATAGTTTTTGAGTCCCTTATTTAGGAGTTTTCCATTTATTAGTGGGTTTAGTTTTATCGGTAATATAGACAAGAGTAGTTCTTTTATGGTTTGTCGCGTGTTCTTTCAAAAGCAACAAGTTATTTGTCAATGATCTTTGGAACTAGGAAGAAGTAAATTTTTTTCTCACAATGAATCAAACGAATGATCCACTCATCAAAAGCTATATGGAGATAGCGATACCAGGACGAGCCGAATTGTTAGATTTTGTTTTGAGATCCTTAGTTTATAAGAGAATTATTTTTCTTTGGTTTCCATTAAATTGGTTTTCGATTATACATATTCTTTGTAAGTGCCGTAAGAAGTTCTATTAATGATTGTTCTTTTTTTTTTTCAAAAAATAAATTAGTTCCTCACAAGACGATCATATCCATTTTAAATATGAAAGATTAAGGAGTATACAATACTCTTTATTTACTTAAGTAATAAATGTACTTCCTCCGTCCCGGTTAATTGTTGTCATTTGGTCTTGACACAAAGATCAAGAAAAGGGAAGGGGACAATTATTAGATGACAAGTGGACCAAATTGAGTGTGAATAATCAAATTGCTCATCAAATGCAATCCTAAAATAGAAAGGATAACAATTGACTAAGACACCAAAAAATGAAAGAGAACAACAAAAATAATCGGGAGAGAGGGAGGAGAAAAAAGATTGTACATCAGATGTACTACGTCATACTTAATGACTTTTTGAGTTTTTGTGTATTTTTTTCGAGTATTATAGAGTTTATAAATTACATTTTAGTTTTATAATGTCAAAAATCAATTTTTTTTGAGATTATATATAATTTTTTTGAATTATAGTGTAACTTTTTGCTTTTTGAAATTAAAGTTTAAGTAAATAAATTCAAAAACTTTATAATAATACTCAAAAAATTTAGATTAAAACTCAAACATTTTATCTTAATACTCAAAAACTATATAATCTGATGTACTACCTCAGATGTATAATCCACTTACTGAAGAGAGAGTGTTTTTGTCTCGTCATAATCCATTCTTTGTTTTTAAGGACGTATATACGCGTCTTAAAGAAGAGTGGGTGAAAATAAATAGAGGATTCCCAACATAAAACGTCTATAGTCCTCATTTACTCGTTAGGCCCAATCCCCAAATCAAAACTGCGACAAACTCGTAACCCTAATTTCCCCTTTCTCTGTTTCTCTCTCACGAAGCAATCGAAAAAATGGTAAGCATCTCGCATTCTTCTTCCTCAATTCTTCTACATCTTCTTATTCGATTAACAAATCGCTTCTTTATCTTCCATTAATTTTAATTTCGCCGATTTTCCTATGTTTTGCAGGCCGAATCTCACCGCAGAAGGTAAATTTCTCATCTTTTTTTTTCTTTCTCAACTCAACCAGAATTAATGGCTTCGATTGACGTTGATCTTGATTTTATTGTTTTTTATTTTGAATTTTTTGATTAGAAAGAGAACAAGTTGGTGTGTGGTTGAAATTATTTTGCAATTTGAGAAGATTAGATTCTTTCTTTGAGGTGATTTAATTTATTCGATTGAGGCGGCGAAATTGGTGTTTGAGATGTGAGAGGGTTGGAATTGTTTTGGTTAATTCTGAGGAAGCTGGGAGAGAGAGAGAGAGGGGGGGGGGGTATGCTGTCTAGCAGATGGAATGTTGTTGATTGATTGGCGTGAAAGCGAAAAACCGTGGTGTGTGGTTGAATTTCTTTTGCAATTTCAGAAGGTTAGATCTTTTCTTAGGCGATTTAATGTATTCGATTGAGGCTTTGAAAATCGGTTGAGAGAGTTGGAATTGTTATGGTTAATTCTGAGGAAGTTGGGAGGAAGGGGAGTTTTAGGCCATCTAACAGATGGAATGTTGTGTGATTGATTGCCGGCATTGGGAATTCTATCAATTGCAGTTGGGTTTGGGAACAAATACCTGATTAAGGCTAAGGGCATGCGTCTCTCTGGGTGCATCTTATTGCCAGCTTGATCAGTATATCTTGAGTAAATGTGTTGAAAGTTGCCAATGGGTTTGGGATTGCTGTCTTGGGGATTGGTGTTTGATATTTGTTAGCGTAAGAACGATTGTAGCATGGTAGAACAGAGAGGCGTGTTGTTTGAAGTTTTTCCATAGCTTTCTTTATTTGTTTGACTATGTGCTTTTTGTTATTTTGGACTTGGGAATTTTCTTTCCCGTTTCTAGTCATGTCTTTTTTAAGGCTTGCCTGTCATTAGAACTCGTTGTTTTGTGCTATTATCTTAATCAAACTAGTACTACATGTCTGCCACTTTATTATGTTTTAAGGTAGTAGAATATGCCCTAGAATCATCCAAAGTTTGTTGAAACTGCCGTAGTTGTATAGACACTTTTACTAGTCGACTTGAGCGCTTAGCCTTTGGATCTTCTAGTTCGTTATTGTTGGGTGTTATTACCTAGAATCAGATTTATAGGCAGATGAACCTGGTATAAGTCCGTGATTTTTTTCACCAAGAAGTATGCGACTTGGATGCTTGTCCGGTTGTCCATGTGTCCATCACAAGTTATGTAATTATTTTAATGTTCTTTGTAAAACGAATTGATATGGTCTCAAATCATGTCTGAGCATCGAATGTGCCATGCTGTTCCTCAAGGTTATATGAAGAGACTGAGCATCATAGGTAGCTTAAAAATGTCTTAAAATGGTCCTTGTGGTATTTCTCCAGTCCCATGAGATGATCGATATGGTAATTCTTTCAATCCTTATTATGAAGTAGCATTTGCTTGTCAGAGAGCCTGTTACTTCTTCACTTCAATCGAGCACTATTCAGCTTCAGTGGGCTTGTTTAATTTTTCTTTGTGGCGATTTAATTTTTTCGATTGAAGCAAAATTAGTGTTTGATGTGTGAAAGTTGGAATAGTTATGATTAATTTTAAGGAAGATGGGGGGGATTCTTTATACCAGATTGAATGTCATGTGATTGATTGGCTGCGTTAGGAATTCTAGTAAACTGATATGGTTATTGGTGTTTGCTACTTTGGTAACAAATGCACGATTAAGGCTAAGGGCATGTCTCGCTGTTGGTGCTGTTTATTGCCAGCTTCAGGGTTGCCGAATACGTAATACGCTCGATACGAATTCGTAATACGAATTCGCGATTCGCTCTATTGAGCGTATCCGATACGTTAAGCGTATTAAAAATAATATAATTCGCTAATTCGTATCGATTCGCTAAGCGTATTAAAAATACTAAACATAATTTTTTGAATATTCATGATTGAAAATATAAAAAAAAAAAAAAAAGCAAAAGTCAATTTTTTTTTTTCCAATAAATAATTGTGTAAAATGTTAAGAGTCAGTGTTCCAACTTCCAATCACACTAATAAAATATCAATAAAACAAAAAAATCTTTACAGTTCCCAATAAAGACTTTTCTACCCAAATTACCAATTCCCATAAACTTCTTCATGAGTTCATCTCCTTCCCAATACCCATAAACTTCTTTATCAGTTCATCTCCTTCCTTCATCCGTTCATCTCCTTCCCAATACCCATAAACTTCTTCATCAGTTGAAACCTCCATGCTCCATGCTCCATGCTCCATGCTCGTCATTCATCAATGGTGACCAAACAACTTCATCTTCTTCCTTGATCCTTCATCCTCGTCCTTCATCTCAACCATTTTCCACCATATCAAAATGTAAGTATCTTTCATTATTTAACTTTTTTTCTCAGTTTTTCTTGTTTTCGCACAGTATTCCAGTTCGCTCTATCTGAGCGAATTCTTACCGTATTAGGGCGAACTGATACGCTAACGAATCACGAATTGATACGATCGTATCGATTCGCGATTCGCTAGGGTCTGGAGCGAATTCGGCAACCCTGGCCAGCTTGACTATTATTTCTCAGTAATTCATAAATGTGCTACAATTTGCCGATGAATTTGAGCTTGCTGTCTTGGGGATTAGTGTTTGATGTTTGTTAGCGTAGGAGTGATGGTAGTGTCGAAGAACAGAAAGTTGTGTTGTGTGAAGTCTGTTGATAGATTTCTTTATTTGTTTTGACGATGTGCTATTTGTTATTTTGGATTGAGGATTTTTCTTTCGTGCTTTCTCATTCCCAATCATGTCTTTTAAGGCTTACCTTTCGTTAGAACTTTTTTTTTTTTTTTTTTTTTTTTTTTTAAAATTTAACTTAATCCAAACCAGTGTTAGAAATCGGCCACTTTATTATGATGTCATAAGGTAATAGAGTATGCCCTAGGATTAGCCAAAGTTTGTTGAAACTGCTGCATTTGTGTAAACACTTTTACTAGTCGACTTAAGCGTTTGGATCTTCTACCTAAATTTAGGTTTATAGGTAGATGAATCCGGTTTAAATCTGTGTCACGTGTTCACTTAGAAGTTTGCGACTTGGATGCTTGTCCATGTGTCCATCACAAATTATGTAATAATATTGATGTTCTATGTAGAAAAATTGATATAGTGTCAAATCATGTTTGAGCATCGAATGTGGCGCACTGTTCCTTAAGGTTATATAAAGAGCCTGAGCATCATAGGTTAGCTTAAAAATCTCTTAACATGATCGTCGTGGTATTTGTCTAGTCCCATGAGATGATCTATATGGTAGTTCTTTTAATCCTTATTATGTAGTAACATTGCTCGTCAGAGAGCCTGTTACTTCTTCACTTCAGTCGAGCTCTATTTAACTTCAGTGTGCTGGTTTATTCTTTTATCTTCTTAAGGTATTCAAGATCACCATCTCCTCCTAAGGCAAGATCAAGGTCGCTGTCAAGGTCTATTTCTAAGTCCAGATCTCCGTCTCCACCTAGATACAAGTCACGCTCTCGATCCAGGTCTAGATCTGCAAGCCGTGGGAGGTGAGATTACATGGGATGATGCCAACGATTTGTACTTGTGTGCTCAAGTGGCTGACCCTTGTATGAATTTGGCAGGGAGGAGGTTAGCAATCCTGGAAACACCCTGTTTGTGACAGGGCTCTCTGCGAGAGTCACAGAACGAGATCTTAAGGATCATTTTGGCAAAGAGGGAAAGGTCATTGCCAAATCGGGTGCTTTTGCTATAATCTGATTGCTGCTTAATGATCTTTGAAATGGTTGGCTAAAACTAAATGACTATTATTTCAGGTAAGCTCAGTTTTTCTGGTTATGGAGCCACGTACACGAATATCTCGGGGCTTTGCTTTTGTGACAATGGACTGTCTTGAAGATGCTGATCGTTGCATCAAGTACCTTAATCAGTCTGTTCTTGAAGGGCGCTACATTACTGTTGAGAAGGTATGCTTCCAGTCTCTATAACAATGCCGTGCATAGTAAGAGGTATATGATTATCCCTTTCCTCTTAACCTGGAGGTTTTTGGCTACATTCAGACTTCATTGTGTCAGCTTTGTTGGAAGCAATCAAAGATGATCAGTTTCATCCATCTCAAAGCTAGTCAAACAGCTTGATGAAACGGCCAGCTAAACATATTTTCAATGCCTCAACTAAACATAGCAAATAGTGTCCAACAACTTAACAACATCCGCATTCACCATCAACTCTCAACTAATCAACGGATATTTTCGACATGCAACATTTCTAGACAGGCTTTATGGTATTTCATACCTGATGCAATTTGTTGGTATTGGTTCTCTCATGTGTGATGAATCTGAATTGGTTGGTTGCTATTCTTGCGTGGCTTTGTTTCTATTTCATGCTTCTATGTTGCTGGACTAGTGAACTCCTACCCTTCACATGCATGCAGCCTATTTCCTTGTTGATATTTGTGTGTAGCAGTGTTACCTTTAGGATTTCCTTGTGTCTACCAGTTAGTCACTGCATATGGCAATGAAAGGAGGTTTGCTGGTGTAGTTTTTATTACTGTTTTATCACGGCAAAGTAATTGTTTGTACTCAGTCTTACTTTTATAGCGCAAAACATACATTTTGCTTATCGCATTTGATGTCGTAAGGCATAAGAAAGGCAATTTGTGAGTGAAATGAATTCTCTTTTCGTAGAAAGCTGATTGTCTCTTACAAACTTAATGCGAAGTATTTTCAACTTTCGGAACACCCAGTACCAAGAGAATGTACTCAGGCTGGGATACATGCTCAAAGGAGCCGCTGCTTTTAGTGGACTTGAGGTGATGAGACTGATGGCCCAAAGATCAGTACAATAGCCCGTCTTTAAAGCATATCTATTGACATTTTAAACTGTAAACCACAATTTACATGACAATTTTTCTATGCCACTAATTAAGATCTTATATTTGTGAGAGTGATCGCTACATTTGGCTCTAGAATGTTAAATCTCTGTGAATGGGGAATAATAAATTTTAACTTAGAACACCTAAGTGAGAGTTATGATTTCCTCGATAGTCGATACTTGAGAAATGCCTTAGGGTTGGAGTCTGTCACTAGTTACGTGTGTGTTTCTTGCTTGATCAATAAAATTTTTGTTTCGTGTTAACGTGTGTTCTTCATTGGAGGGTCTGAATCTGGCAGTGTGGGTCTGTTACAGAGAACGGAAGTTTTGTGTAATTGTGTGTGTTTTCTTTGGGGTGTCAATAGGTTATCAGCCATATGACCTGTGTGCTGTGTGCATTACATACCTTGTTTCCTTCTCAATTCTTCTTTTGAACTTATATTTTCCATCCCCTCCCATGCTATATCGCATATAGGTCTGTTATATGGTGTTCTTCTTAGTTATCAAGAGTTGACCTTGATTTATATTTGAAGGATGTCGACGATCCTTTTGTCGCTGTAGCGGCCAGCTGGGTGTCTAATATTATATGGTCATTTCTTTTCTTGATAAAGTCAAAAATATACGTGTTCATTTCTCTTCTTTGTTAGCTGTTAGCTGCTTTCCATTTGCAACCAACAATATGCACTCTTTGTCTATTGTGTGTCGTCAGCGATGCAATGATGCAAGTGTCTAAAATATAATTACGGGGTGGATTTCTGCTGCAATTTTTGTTGTATTTTTCCTTTTTTTATTTGTGATGTAAGAAACTCTGGTGTGGTAGAATTTCTGCACTGCTATATGCTGTCACTTGACATCATTGCGTTAACTGGTTGAAAAGAGTAGATAGAATGAGATTTTTGTCTACCTTTTCAGTCAAGGAGGAAACGGCCAAGGACACCAACTCCAGGACACTATTTGGGCCTGGACAAATCAAGAGAGTCAGGTAACCTCTCCTAATGTCTGAACCTTAATTTGAACATTTGACGAATTTTTTTGAGACTTGTATAGGAAACCACAGCTCGAATCCTTATTCAATATTTATTCAACTGTAGACTTTTTGGGGGTAGTCTCACAAGTCCAAACAGTCTCAGCCAAGTTTTTTCTGCAACTGTCTAAATGTTTTGGGTTTGCAGGGCATCCTCGTAGCCGACCTCGTGGGGGTTATGGACGTGAAGATTATGGTCATAGAAGATCTCCAAGGCGTTCACCTTATCGAGGTGGCCGGGGTTATTCTCCTCGACGCTCACCGTATGCTGAAAGGTCAAGGAGATACCGATCAAGGTCTTATTCTCCATATGGAAGTCCTGACCGTGGATATGGGCGTCGTTCTGGCTATGTCAGATAAGAAAGCACTGTATGCATTAAGAATTCTGGTATGAATTGCCGACTTTTCTTAGAAGTTGTTACTGTGGTAGAATACTAGAATGTGAATTTGGGTTGCTGGAATTTGGAAGAACTATTGATAATGTTGTATTAGTTGTGTCCCTTGTGAATTGTGATCTTACCGGATCTGAAAATGCTTGTTTTACCTTGTGTTTGTAGTTTAATTTGCATAATTGAAGTTGTGTAAACCACATTACTAGGTTTTGGCTTCTATGAATTACCCTGTTTCTATCGACCAGAGTAGGATACAGTTTTATGGCAAGTGAAGTAATTTTCTATAATGCGATCAAAACCAGGGTCCCATCAGCCACAGTTGTCCTATTTTCCGTCTTTTGAATGACGCAGATTATTGTAGAGGTGGTTAATTGCCTAATAGGTGGCTTGGGTCAAACTCATTTCAGGCCTGACATAAGTTTTGTGGCGCATGGACAAGTGGGCTAGCGGATTTGGGAAGGGTAGCAAGCTAGAGCGTGTAAATTTTTCTAAAATATCCTATGTGCCTGCTTTTTCTTTAGGCTGGACAAGATCGGTCCAATGTCCCGTTCTGTCCATAATAGCTCTAGATTATCCCTTTGCTTAAGTTTTTGTTGGCTCTTGATCGATTACTTCGTTTTAACAATTGGCCGTCTTGTTTGTGAGCTTTTTCTTTGTTGGTAGTTTGTTTGTATGATAATTAAACTTACGCTGGAAGTAATACCAAGTGATTCTCGCATTCTTGTGCAAGTCTGTTGTACACCAGTCTCCTTCCACAACCAAATTCTTGTATAATGTCTCACCTAATCGCCTTACACTAGAATTTGCGCTTGATATTTTGTTTTCGTCTTCCGTTTTTATCTATAAGGTGTTTTCAGTTTTATGTGATAGCGATGTGGAATCCAATAGAATGAAAACATAATTTTTAGCAAATTTTGAAACTTGAATCTTCGGATTCATTGTGTAAAAATGTTTTGAAAAAAAGAGTAATAAATAAGAAAGAGAAAAGTGGGAGGAATTAAATGGGGAGGGAATCTTTGTCCGAATGCAGAAAACTTGCAGCATCCTCGAGAAAATGAAGTTTCCGGATTCCCATCTCCCTTCTCATTCTTATTTACTGCCTACTCTTTTTACAAGTTATCCTCCTTTCTGTTTTCCTTCCGTAACTTCGACGCCCGTTCTTTTATCGTAAGAAGATTAGATTGATCCTCTATAATAAGACTCAACCTATTTTGTCTATTTGATTTATCTTTTGCATTGTTGTCCTTGCGCTGATTTGAACCTGAGTAGGCTCGGGCTCGACTCGGAATTTTGAGTTGGGCTCGGCTCGAAACTCGTCGAGCCCAAAAAATTGAAGCTCAAGCTTGGCTCGGGTTGTCATTATATTATTCACTTCATTATCTTTTAAATTCAACTAAATATAAATATTTTTAGAAAAAACAAATAAGATTATGAAATACTAAAAAATATTATATTATAATATCTTTATAAATACCTAAATAATGTATTATTTAAAATAAAATTAATATTTTGGTATAAAATTTAGACACAATTATAAATGAGCCCAAACGAGCTTTCGAGCGGAGTTTTGACCTAGCCGATTCTGAGGGTTCCAATTCTGAAGGTTTGTTGAGCTGGCTAAGATCATTTACAACCCTAGTTGTTGTGAAATGCTCAACCATCTAGTAATTGTGGAAAAAATTGATCTCTACTAAAGCCCACGAGTCTTGAATTTTGCTGTCAAAAAAAAGTCTTGAATTAGATTTCCCTAGGCCATTCCAAACCAAATTGATCGTCTAAAGCTATTGACTTCAATTCTTTGGTGTGGTATTCCATTAATTCTTATTTTAGACGGATTTTTTTTTATGACGAGGGGGTTGATCGTCCCGGGCACATGCATTTCCGCACCACCACATGGACCATGTAAGTCACCCCCTTCGGGGGCTGTAGTGGCTAAGTGATCATCGCCCCAGCTGGTAGTCGAACCCGGGATCTCTCAACTCCTGCATTTCTGCAAGCTTCAAGGTTTAACAGACAGACTTATTTGTTCATTTTCGTCCTCGTGAAATGCATAACCATCTAGTAACTGGGTCACATTTGGCTGTAAGGTCACATATGACACGTCTGAATGGTGAGCTGATCGGTATTCACTAACAAGAAGGTGAAATAGAGAACAAAGGTTATTACGTTGTACCTCTTTTATCTTTTATCTTTTTAGGTATCAGTAATGTTTTTTTAATTTAGTTCGTCTCATTGAAGACAACCACTATCCGTCACAAACTGAAGACGGATAGTGGCCCTCTCACAAAATGCAAGTGAGAGTATCCATTTCCCCCTACTTGCACTATCCATTTGCATTTTGTGAGAAGAGAGACAGTATTCGTATTCGAACATGGCGGATGATAAGACCGTCTTTAAGAGATGGACTGTTTTTAATTATCTAAACGATCAAATTTCATTCTTTTAAAATTTATTTTTAAAATTCTAATTTTAATCACCCCTCTTATTTTCTAAAATTATCTAATACGGAGTTTTTATTTACAACTTGATGATTATAGTTTATAAATTGCCCAACAAAACTCTTGCAATCCCAGTTTTCCCAAAAAAAATAAAATAATGTAAATGTAGAAGAGGTGGGACTAAAACTTCATATGGAAAGCATGTGGAATAGGTATACCACTGTATTGTCAGTCAATTTGTCATCGATGAACCTTTTGCTATTTAGTAATCTCTGGTACACCAATTCTTATACCATACAACCAGGTGTATGATACTTCCTACTCCTACTATTAAAAAAATAATAATAGGAATAAAAAATAACAAAAATTCCCACTACTTAAACAGTTATCACTTTTCATAAACTCTTTTTTTCTCCTGTTTCAAACTACGTCTTCCGTTTCTATCAAAAAAATCATGCATAAAATTTAATTGTCCATCCAACGTAGTGGTTTTTGTAATCTTGATTCGAGTTTTGATTAATTAAATTCTAACTTATTAGGTATGTGTTAAAATTACTTCGTGTTTTGATTAATTAAATTCTAATTTATCGGGTTTGTGTTGAAATTACATTAAACCCTAAAAATTGTATAATACCGTAAATTAAATTGAATTTTTATGTTTTATCTCTCATTATTTATGATTCAATTTGTGGTTTTGGGTGTGATATTCATCATATGACACTATCATATTTCACTCAGAATTTAGTGAATATGATAGTTTAATTTGATGAATATGTCTTATCAAGTTTGATGTTCATCATAAGTCACTATTATATTCACGTTGAGTTAAATGAATATGATAGTGTAATTTGATGAACGTGTGTTATGTAATGTGATATTTATTTTATGACACTGTTATATTCACTTCGAGTTTAGTGAATATTCGAGTTTAGTGAATATCGGTCTAATTTGATGATTATGAACTGTAAATTTGATAAAACTCGAATTCAAACAGATGAAAGAAAACTACGAATTTAATAAATTCATTAAGATTTTAAATTTGACAAATGAGTAATTTAGAAAAAAAAAGGTATTGTGAGAGATGTAGTGGGTAGTTTATTTTTTTTAATTTTTTTTTGCCCATAACTATCATGGGTGTATCTTACTCTTTACCCCTGGGAGTAGGATATAATTTGCCCTAGTACACAAATATTTTGTGAATTTCCATCTTGTTCAGTAATCGTTTGGAGAGAGGGTAAATCCTACTATACCTCCAATTATATAATAAGCATTACACAGCTTAAAAATAGATATGATAAATATACACAGCTGAAGTAAAAAATTTATATCAAATAAATTCAGATATAAGATACTTGTAATAGATACGAGTATAACTTATAAAATGCAAAAATTGTACCAAAAACATAAATTAGAAAATAGTTTAATTGAGTTTCAATTTGAGCCTGGTCGAGCACAGGTTCATCTCAAATTCAATAAAGCGGAGCTTGCTTGCCGGAGTGTGGAGAGGATTCCCATTGTAGCTTCGACTTAACTTGATTTTGATTTTGATTTTTTCCAACTCAAACACAAGCTTTGACCGAGTTGAATAACACAAATATTTGTGTAAAACGGTTTTATACAAGTTTATTGTAAAATGAAATCTTTAAATAATTATTTTGACCTACTAAAATATCATTATTTAGTTCATTTTACCCAATTTTTATATAAAACCGCCTTACAGTACACTAACCGATTGTATATATTGTTGTCGAACGGATTCCCCTCATTTGGATCCCCACCTCTTGAGTAAATACTAAATCCCTATAGTTAACATCATTCGATTTGTAATTTTTGTACCGTGTAATTTCATAAAAAGTGACCATTTTATGTAAAACTGGTCATTTTATCGTAATAAAAAAATGGTCATTATTTACCATAATAAAATGATAACTTTTTTGTTTCCTCACTTTGTGCCATTTGATAACTTTTGTGGAAAAATAGTTTAGAACTTAAAAAAAAATCAAGAACTAAATCGAACAAACTTTGTGCATTCCCATTGTAGAAGAGTATTAATTTTGTCCTTTAAATATTATCAAAGCATTTAAAAAGAAATTTAATGTTTCCAATTTACTCTTTTGTAGACGTTTTCGTAACCTGCAGTTTCAAGACTGACGTAACGCTCTGTTTTTACTAGTAATTGACCAACAAACACAGAAAAGAACAAAGCAAACCGACTTATTTTATGGCAAAAGTCAAAACAATACTATACCATTATATTGAGACAAGAAACAGTTTCTAAACTATTAGCTTGTTTTGTCAATTTTGGGAATTTGAAGGTACAAAATCAATTTCACACTTGAGATTCCTTTTTTTAATTAATTGTCAATAATAATTTTTCATAATTAACAAATTATGGTTAGAGTAAAAAATTTATTATCGAAAATGACCGATAGTAAACCAAAAAACACGAGCCTATGTGAATTCTTTTTTGATAATTAGTTTCGAATCCTTTCCATTTTCACAATTAGTATTTTGGAGCCTTGTGTTGAAAAAGAGTTTCTAAAATTTTTCAACGAGTGTAGTCCAATTCCATCCATCAATTCCAATGAAATGTTTATAGTATTTTGCAAAATATGAGGGATATTTTAGAAAAAGGTATATAAGTCATTGAATCGGGGGATAAAAATTATGCAAAAACTCATTTTAGCATTTACGAAAATTAACAACACAATGTCGGTAAGTATCAAGTACATACATATTCGAGCACTTAGATCAACTTATAAAGAATTTCATTAGCCTCCTTAGATATCTTGGTGTTCTTTTTCCTAAGAATACATTCGTATTAAAATTGAATTTAAATATCATCCACTTACAAATTTCAAAGAGCTCAATCATTTTTTACTAAACTGCAAACTTCTATTTAAAAAAAAATCAAGAAAAGCAAATAAACTAATTCATTGCCCTCACACGTCAAAATAACGAAAGATCAAACATACCTAAAGAAAATAAATCAAATATAGGTGTCGAGACAGATCAAAAAATAACTCGACATCAAATGAAGTATCACTCATAAACTTTATGAGATTGCTGTCAAAAAGAAAAAAAAAAAAAAACTTTATGAGATGATTCTCTATCCATCCCAATTGTTTGTTTAAATTTTACTATATTCATCATAAGGTAATTTAATTAAAGGTAAATAAATATTTGAGACGTAAAGGTGTTGAGACGAGAAATAATAAAGGCACAAACCTCAACGAGGCCATGTTGTGGTAGCCAAAACCCCATGCATACATGAAAGAATCACTAAGATATTGGCACGGCTCAATCAAAAGAAATCGATAACAAGACCATTTTATTAAAACGGCTCGTAAATAAATCGATCTCTTGAGTGAACCGGGCCAACATCACAATGACACTTCCAATTATTCAAAAACACAAAGAACTTGATAATTTGAACGTAAACAATTTAGAGAGAAGAATTAAGAAGTTAGAGAGAATTAAGGAAGGAAAAGTAATAATGAATAATAAAAAAAGTGTGAAGAAAAGGGAATGTCTCGATCAAATTTAAGGAGGAAAAATGGGAGAGAAAAGAAGAGTGCATTAAACAACGTCTTCTACCGAAACCCAAAGAAAGGACCATTGCATTTATGTCACCTGACCCCTCTCCTTCCTAAGTATTTAATGTTCTACAACTAATGGTGCTACTCATCTCGTGTAACAAACCAACTAGAGCTTTCAATTTGGTCACCAAGTTATGGGTCGGGTTAAGACGGGATATGTATAATTAGGTTTGGGATTTCTCGAGTTAGAATTGCCTTCCTTTGATCTAGTCGGGTGAGGTGCAGATGTTAACCAACATAGCTAATAAGACATGAGAACTGAGAAGTGATACTCATTACGGGTTTAAATCTCGTCAGCAATAAATCCGCCCTTGTGGCTCCCCTTGCACCAAAAAAAATAGAGTTGGGTTAGGTTTGACTTATCTAGAGGCTTAAACATTTGTTGATTTGGATTTTGTTGGAGTCAATTTACTACTATTGGCTCAACTTTGTATCCATTATTTTATAAGCTTGTTCACATTTGAATTGATAATTTTCTGTTTGATTTATTAAAACTTCTAATGTAACAGCTTCAACAACATTTGAGACTCTAATATCAATGTGGAGTCTCTACATAACCACATAGCAGTCCTACTCAGCTCGAATACAAATTAAATCAAATAGCAAACACCCAAAAAAACAGTCAAAATATATGACTGAGATATAACACCCAAAATCTAGAAGTACTATTTGGAATATGTTGTTATTTAAGGATCTCATATCCAAATTTCAATTTTTCTGGGTCGGTCACGAGTTCAAATTACTTAATTCGTATTATTAAAATAAATCATTGAACAAATACCATATCGGTAT
Organism: Silene latifolia; assembly: GCF_048544455.1. NCBI lineage: Eukaryota > Viridiplantae > Streptophyta > Magnoliopsida > Caryophyllales > Caryophyllaceae > Silene > Silene latifolia. The sequence continues at coordinate 169,984,325 of NC_133526.1, forward strand.
TTTATTTAGATGATTTTAAGTTAATTCAGTGTCATAACCAAGACCTTAACGTTGACTTTGATACCATGATAGATGAACCATCCCAACCAAAAACTATTATAATTATTCCTATTAATAACCACCATCACATCTCACGACTTTATCAACTAAGCTAGTTAATATATGTCTTGAGCGTTTTCCATTACTATTGTCCTACACAAATATGGGTGGTACTTAATAGCAGAAACAGTAACAAGGGAATCTGGTGAGAGAGAAAAAGGAAAGAAGAGTGGCCGTTGGTTGCTGGTTTGGGTTATTTAAAGCCCAAGTTACAACAATGTAACGTCTCTTTGCCCCCCTTTCGTTACCTTCTGTAGTATTGTTATTACTACCATCCTACGTACTGTTACTTTTACCTCTAGCTGCATTACTTATCTTCTTATGCTAATAGCATTTATGTTGTTGGGTTCTTCCTGTTTCTTCCCTCGTGGAAACGAAAGGTAATTTAATGTTTTGTCTTTTCTCTTCTTTTCTTTTTACTCATTTTCAAAATCAAGTGAATTGAGTATACATTATTGTTGAGATGTTTTCTGTGTAAAAGGACATTTTTTCGGTGGACGATGTTAGGACAAAATCAGATAGTAACAAGTCTAGGTACCATCATCTTACATGTTTTATCTGGGGTCGTTTGTTTATTTAGTCCTTACATTTTGAATGCGAGAGAGTGATACTGAAATTCGTTTGTATAACGGCTAATCTTATGACCAATAAGGTTTAGAGTGAAATTTTGCTTCACTTGTGAGTAGTCTACTATTCTTGATTCAATATAGGTATGTTACCGACTTGCCAGGGTTAAACAAGTGGTATCAAAGTCAATGATTCGCTTTGGGAGTTAAGATGGTTTTTCAGACAATCCCAAGTATCATTTGTTCAGACAATCCCAAGTATCATTGTGGTATATGGAATTGCATCGATAGAATGCTTCGGGGGCTAACTAAATATGTAGCGGAGTAACTTCAACCATCTAGTGCGAAATATCCCCAAATAAGGGGGGTGATATATAATACACATGAGTACGTAAGCGACAACTCATAAAGTGTTGAAATCTCTTCCTATACAAGTAGAGATGGTCAACAGGAAGGGTTGACCCACCTTAGGCCCGACTCGACCCCTCCTTTACCCATGGCCATGCCCGAGTCCAGCATTATCTATTCGGCCCAGCCGTCCTTAGCCCACCCTAATGCTGACCCACCTTAGGCCCGCCCCTTGACCCTGCCTCGGGACGGTTTTGGGTCCGCCTCCGCCAAACTCGGCCCAACCCGTTCCCTCACCCGAGTTGTGCCCAGACTAACCTTTTCCGCCCCTCCTTGCCCGGATCAGGCCAAGCCCGCCCACCCGTTTGAGCTTTAACCAGCCCTACTTACAATTATCGCTACTTGTGTGAGCTGGGCCAAATCTAAGAGACTTGTCTTCACTGGGCTTATATCAACTATTTGAGTGAACAACAAGCCCAAAAAGTCGTTAATCCACATCCCACGTGTACATCATAACAGAAAATAAAAAACGAATATTTAAAAACCGTCCCTATTTCTTTTCTCCGCCTCCCCGCCAAATCCTCACTCTGTCTCTATCGTACTTCCACCTCACCATTATTTAAATTATTTTTCACCATTTTACTCACTTCTTAATCATTATTTTAATTAATCCACCAATCTAATCTCTCCATCTTTCTTATTCATTTTCAACTCAACTTATGTTAATTCATCTCTGACATCCCATCATCACCTTAATTACTAATTAATCCGTCGCCGTACGAGTATTAATTAATTAGTTGATTAGTTAATAGAACAAGTATTTAACGGGTGCAATTGGTTATCTCTAGGCAACTAAATTCCAATTCACTACTCGAGAATAAAATCTTGGTGGTTAAGACGGAGGTATAATAGTGGCCAGTAGTCTGGCCTTTAAAAAAAAGTTGAGAACAAGTAAAAACCCATGTCAAAATCACCGGCACCACCTGGGGATCCTACGTCGGGTTTCTCTGTTAAGATTGATCCCAGCGAAGATATTTCTTTTGCCAAGTCTCCATTGGAGAGTCAGAGAATATGGCGGGAAGCGAGTTATGATTTTGACAACTCTGCCCCTATGCCGCGAAAAGGTGTGAAAAAGGGTAGTAATAGCGGTAGTAGTGATGGTGGTGATGATGAAGACGATGACGTTTCAGATGAATTTGATTTTCAGAAGCATAGAGGGAAAGGAAACCCGAGTTTGACCCCGGTTTACGAGCGAGATGGTGAGTTGGTTCGAAGGCGTAGTGTCAGTGAAGATGGACAACATTTCGGTAAAGAAGGGGATCATGTAGTGCAGTGTACTTCAAACGCGTCGTTTCAGCAGAAGAGTACTAAGTCGGGTTTGATGAAGATGAAGAGCAAGTCCCGGCTCATGGACCCGCCTCCCGTTGTGGATAAGCGGTCTGGTCGGGTTGAGAACCGGTCTGGGATGTTAGGGAAGAGTATGGAGATTGAAGAAGATGATCCCTTTGATGATGATTTACCTGAGGACTATAAAAAGGGTAAAATTTCGATTTTTTTTGTCGTTCAATGGGTTTGTTTAATTTTGATTGTCGCCGCTTTGGTATGTAGTTTGGTGATTCGTAAATGGCGGGGTAAAACTATGTGGGGTATGCAATTATGGAAATGGGAAGTCATGGGTTTGGTATTGATTTGTGGCGGGTTGGTTTCGGGTTGGTTGATTAGGATTGTGGTGTTCTTCATTGAAAGGAACTTCTTGCTCAGAAAGCGGGTTTTGTATTTTGTTTACGGATTGAGGAGTTCCGTGCAGAAGTTTCTGTGGTTAGGGTGGGCTTTATTAGCATGGATTTTGATCTTAGATAAAAATATCGAGAAGGAGACGAAAAGTCAAGTCTTACCTTATGTGACGAAGATTTTGATTTGTTTTATGGTTGCGACATTGTTGTGGTTGATCAAGACATTGTTGCTTAAGGTGCTCGCTTTGAATTTCCATGTGACCGCGTTCTTTGATAGGATTCAGGACGCGTTGTTTAATCAATATGTTATTGAGACGCTGTCTAGACCGCCTTATCTTGAACTTCAGCAGATTCAAGAGGAGGAGGCTAGGGTTATGAGCGAGGTTACCAAGCTTCAAAATGCTGGGGTTCATATCCCTGCTCATATTCGGGAAAATTGCTTACCTAAGAGTCCATTGAGCGGGAAGAGCCCTCGAATTGGGAAAAGTCCGATGTCTAGTAAGAGACATGAACAGACAGATGATTCTAGTATTAGTATTGATCATCTTCATAGGCTAAATCAGAAAAATGTATCTGCTTGGAATATGAAGAAGTTAATGAGATCTGTGAGGAAAGGAGTTTTGTCTACTCTCGACGATCATCTTGATCCGAGAATGGAGGATGATACTGCAATGCAAATTCGTAGTGAGAAGGAAGCGAAAGCTGCTGCTAAGAAGATTTTCACTAATGTCGCAAAGCCGGGCTCTAGGTAATCTCTTTTTGTTATTCCCTTTTTTTTGGGTGCTAAAGAGGGGCTAAGCCCCGAAAATTAATTAATTGCTATTACACGGGGAATAGCTACCCCAAATATATTCTCCCGAAGGACAGTACGTAAATCATTAAAAGGTACGTCTAAGTGCGTTGGAGTGGTGCTAGAATTCACCCCTCTGTTGGCCAATAAATCCGCTGCCCTGTTAGCTTCTCTATGTGTGCTCCAGCTTGGTTACCCAATGAGTCTCCCTAAGCAAGTCTTGACATCTTAACAATAAATTTGAGATTGACGAAGTTTTCATAAATCACAATCAAGAATATTTAAGAAAATGGACAAATATATGTTGTTAGACTTAACACGAACTGCAGACAGTAAAATACTCTACAATCTGGTAATTAATGTCGTCTTTTCCGTGTTGTTTGGTCTAGGCATATCTATAAGGAGGATTTGATGCGTTTCTTAAGAGAAGAGAAGGCAAGCAGAACAATGCTTCTCTTTGAAGGAGCTGGTGACGGTAAAGGCATTAGCAAACGGGCACTTAAGAACTGGGTGGTAAGTGATCATATTGCGCGATCTCTTGTTTAATTAGCTATCAATGTCGTAACACATCTGTCTCTTAGGTTAATGTGTTTACAGAAAGGAGAGCTCTTGCGCTTTCTCTCAATGATACAAAGACAGCCGTAAACAAGCTTCACCATTTGGTGAATATCCTTGTTGGTATTGCTGTGATCATCATTTGGCTTCTGATTTTGGGTGTTCCGGTTACTCATTTCTTTGTCTTTGTGAGCTCCCAAATTCTTGTGTTGGCCTTTATGTTCGGTAACACTTGTAAGACTACATTTGAAGCAATCGTCTTTCTGTTCTTTATGCATCCGTTTGATGTAGGTGATCGTTGTGAAATCGAAGGAGTTCAGGTAGACTTTCACTCGTCCTATGTACATTTCTTCTGATTCGAGTAATTTCCCTCAAAAGTCTGATATTTTTTGTCTGACGTGTTTTGTTCGTAGATGGTTGTGGAGGAGATGAACATATTGACTACTGTCTTTCTCAAATTCGACAACCACAAAGTCATTTACCCGAATAGTGTGCTTGCAACCAAACCAATCAGTAACTACTATCGGAGTCCTGATATGCGAGAAACCATTGATTTGTCCGTCCACATTTCGACTCCTGTGGAAAAGATCTCTCTTATGAAAGAAAGAATAACAAGGTTAGGATGTTACGTAGCATCATTTCTCCAGAACGACAATGTTCACTACATGGTTCATGTAATGTTACCTATTTCACAATGCTGATCACCTATTTCACAATGCTGATCTTAGGTTGTGCAATGTGGCAGGTACATAGAACATAGGAAAGAGCAGTGGTACCCAGGGCCGAAGGTAATAATGAAAGACGTAGAAGA